>NW_026606635.1:135000-152500 GCF_029890125.1 Rhinichthys klamathensis goyatoka
TCACTCACTCACTCACTCACTCACTCTCACTCACACTCACTCACTCTCTCACTCTCTCTCCCACTCACTCACTCACTCACTCACTCACTCACTCACTCACTCACTCACTCACTCACTCACTCTCACTCACTCTCACTCACTCTCACTCACTCACTCACTCTCACTCTCTCACTCTCTGTCTCTCACTCACTCACTCACTCTCTCACTCTCTCACTCACTCACTCACTCACTCACTCACTCACTCACTCACTCACTCACTCACTCACTCACTCACTCACTCACTCTGTCTCTCACTCACTCTCACACTCACTCACTCACTCACTCTCACACACTCACACACTCACTCACTCACTCACTCACTCACTCACACACTCACACACTCACTCACTCACTCACTCACTCACACTCACACACTCTCTCACTCACACACTCACTCTCATTTTGACTCTCTCACTCACTCACTCTCTCTCTCTCAGTCTCTCACTCACTCTCACACTCACTCACTCACTCTCTCACTCACTCTCACTCACACACTCACTCACTCACTCACTCACTCACTCACTCACTCACTCACTCACTCACTCACTCACTCACTCACTCACTCACTCACACACTCACTCACTCACTCACTCACTCACTCACACACTCTCTCACTCACTCACTCACTCACTCACTCACTCACTCACTCACTCACTCACTCACTCACTCACTCTCACACTCTCACACTCACTCACACTCACTCACTCTCACACACTCACACACTCACTCTAAACACACTCACACACCCACTCACTCACTCACTCACTCACTCACTCACTCACTCACTCACTCACTCACTCACTCTCTCACTCTCACACACTCACTCACTCACTCACTCACTCACTCACTCACTCACTCACTCACTCTCACACTCACTCACTCACTCACACTCACTCACTCACTCTCACTCACACACTCTCTCTCACTCACACACTCACTCTCACACACACACTCACTCACTCACTCACTCACTCACTCACTCACTCACTCTCATTTTGACTCTCTCACTCACTCACTCACTCTCTCTCTCTCAGTCTCTCACTCACTCTCACACTCACTCACTCACTCTCTCACTCACTCACTCACACACTCACTCACTCACTCACTCACACACTCACACACTCACTCACTCACTCACTCACACACTCTCTCTCTCACTCACTCACTCACTCACTCACTCACTCACTCACTCACTCACTCACACACTCACACACTCACACACTCACTCACTCACACACTCTCTCTCTCACTCACTCACTCACTCACTCTCACACTCACTCACTCACTCACTCACACTCACTCACTCACTCACTCACTCTCACTCACACACTCTCTCTCACTCACACACTCACTCTCACACACTCACTCACTCACTCACTCACTCACTCTCATTTTGACTCTCTCACTCACTCACTCTCTCTCTCTCTCAGTCTCTCACTCACTCTCACACTCACTCACTCACTCTCACTCACTCTCACTCACTCTCACTCACTCACTCACTCACTCACTCACTCACTCACTCACTCACTCACTCACTCACTCACTCACTCACTCACTCACTCACACACTCTCTCACTCACTCACTCACTCACTCACTCACTCACTCACTCACTCACACACTCAAAACACCCACACACTCACTCACTCACTCACTCACTCACTCACTCACTCACTCACTCTCTCACTCTCTCACTCACTCACTCACTCACTCACTCACTCACTCTCACACTCGCTCACTCACTCACACTCACTCACTCTCACTCACACACTCTCTCTCACTCACACACTCACTCATTCACTCACTCACTCACTCACTCACTCACTCACTCACTCTTACACACACACTCACTCACTCACTCACACTCACATACAGACACTCTTACACTCACTCACTCACTCACTCACTCACTCAAAAGACCCACACACTCACTCACTCACTCACTCACTCACTCACTCACTCACTCACTCACTCTCTCACTCTCTCACTCTCTCACACTCACACACTCACACACTCACTCACTCACTCACTCACTCACTCACTCACTCACTCACTCTCACACTCGCTCACTCACTCACTCACTCACTCACTCACACACTCACTCATTCACTCACTCACTCACTCACTCACTCACTCACTCACTCACTCACTCACTCACTCACTCACTCACTCTTACACACACACACTCACTCACTCACACTCACATACAGACACTCTTACACTCACTCACTCACTCACTCACTCACTCACTCACACACTCACTCACTCACTCACTCACTCTCACACACTCACTCACTCACTCACTCACACACTCTCTCACTCACTCACTCTCTCTCTCACTCACTCTCTCTCTCACTCACTCACTCTCACATTCACTCACTCACTCACTCACTCACTCACACACTCACTCACACACTCACTCACTCTCACTCACACACTCACTCACTCTCTCACTCACTCACACACTCACACACTCACACACACACTCACTCACTCACTCACTCACTCACTCACTCACTCACTCACTCACTCACTCACTCTCACATTCACTCACTCACTCACTCACTCACACACTCACACACTCACTCTCACATTCACTCACTCACTCACTCTCACATTCACTCACTCACTCACTCACTCACACACTCACACTCACTCACTCTCACTCACTCTCACTCACACACTCACTCACTCACTCACTCACTCACTCACTCACTCTCACACACTCACACACTCACTCACTCACTCACTCACTCACTCACTCACTCACTCTCACACTCTCACACTCTCACACTCTCACACTCTCTCACTCTCTCACTCACTCACTCACTCACTCACTCACTCACTCACTCACTCACTCACTCACTCACTCACACACTCTCATTTTGACTCTCACACTCACTCACTCACACACTCTCTCTCTCTCTCTCTCTCTCTCTCACACACACACACACACAGGTGAGAGTGTTTGCACCTGCATGACGATGAGGAGGTCGAACACCAGGATGAAGGAGGCGAGGAAGGCTCGGGACACCTCGTCACTGGGCAGGAACCCCCGGTTCAGGTTATCCCAGCGGATCCAGTCCGTACTGATGACCAGAAGCACCACAGACGTCAGAGAGATCAGAACCGCCCTGAGGAACACCAGCAGCGCGTCAGCAGAGCTCACAGAGGCACGAGTGCAGGAGCCAGCGAGTCAGTCAAAAGCAGCGAGTGTTTTATAAACTAACATTAATGACACGGACGGCCAGTTAATGAGGCTGCTGTCCCTTTAAGAATGAATGCATGGATCTAATACACTGTTACACATCCGCTTTCCTCCCATTCGTTTTCGTTCGCGTAGATTATAACAGTCAATAACCTAAAGTAATTTTAAGTAGTGCTGCGAAGCTAAAGAGTGTAACACTTTTGAAATTTGTGAGATTTTTTAAATTTGTGAATCAATAGAAATCGGTAGAAGATAGAATCGCGATTCATTTATAAACCGATTCCGATAAATGGATCGGGAGATCTCTGAACCGTTGTGCGACCTTACGGACATTTTTGTCTTTTTCAGTTTTATCTTTTAATCATGTTGCCTGTGTTAATCCCAACTGTATATACTTTGGCACAGGTGTGTATTTTTACTGTAATTTTATTATTTCACCCCCATTTCCTTTAATAAATCTATTTTACGCCAGTAACACACAATAGTTCCTCTCAGGACCTTTAGGACAAAAATGTCCCCATTGAAACGGCAATGTTTAATCCCAGGGCTATTTAACTATAAAATGATGCAATCTTTGTTAATAGGCTTTTGTTCTGCTGGCAAGGCTTCCAATTTTTATGTTTTTTTACCAGATGTGCCATTTTCTCAGGTTTGGCCTATAAAGCAAATAGTCGCTTTATTCCTGTTTTCTGCTTATGGATATTATAAAACCAATTGGATAAATTATGCAGCGATAATTGTGTTGGTATGGATGTCAAAGTGTGTGGTTTGTATGTGTGTAATAAATAAATGAGTGTGTGTGCACTTGTAATATTTATGAGAGAGAAATCACTAAAGGCTCATTTTATGAAATATCAACCTCACATTTGGAACACGACTTGTTTAGATTTATGGCTTTGATGTTTTAGCAGTTTTAGAGTTCAATATGTTTCATAAATTAATTTTTTTTATTTTTGGTTTTACTTTTTAAAACTTTTTTTTCTTCAACAACAATAATCTGCAAGGGTCTTCTTTAAAATGAGATCAAACTTAAATCTGTGCTCACAAGCTTCAATTTTTATGACAGATTTTTGTCCACTATGGACCTTTGTGTAACTTTTTTTAATGGATGCGCAAGGGTTAAACGCACGGTTTCTCAGCAGAGTCTGTCGTGAGCGGTGTGTGTGAAATGAAGTCTGCCGCTTCACTAATGGATGGAGACGGAGTCCATTAATAAGAGACGTGCAGAGCCAGAATGAAATGTATGGTATAATGCACTTCTGATGGGACCTCTGAATAATACAGACACCAGATCAGTTCTTCATGTCACTGATGAACACATTCATCAGCCAGTGAAAGAGCAGAACTGATCTAGGGTCAGTGCTGGACGTGCAGTACACTAACAGAGCGACGCACAGCTGATAAACACTGATATTGACGCTTCAGATAAAAATGTGCCGCGAAAAACAGCCGAAAGTTCCTTTGATGATGTCACTAGGTACGTAAACCAGACTTCTTAACGAGTTTTTAATTAGTCTTCGTGCAGCGGGAGATTTCTCCACACGCTTTTATCTTGTTTATACTTCAAATATATCTGTCTCGTTTTATAAAGTAAGAAACGTGTTAAACATCTTTAATAGTATTTATTTCTTATTGTAAATGATCCACCATTGCATGATATTCTAAATAATGTTTTTTTCACATCTTAAATTAATCTAATTAATTATTTTAAAAAAAAATCGCAATAGGCACTAAACACTAAATTTAGTTTTTATTACAAATAATTAAACATTTTATTAATAATAAGCACATTAATAATGTAAGACAAAATACACACCTATTAAAAAAACTATTCTCCAGTTTTTTATCTTTAATGTATTTTTTTTATTTTTACTGAAAAAAAAGTAGATATAAATGTTTTAAGAACAGGAGAATATAATAGATGAATGAAATATTCCTTTAATGAATCAGCTGACGTGAAGGTCAGAGGTCATGATGTCAGGCGTTTAAGGGTTCAGGGTCAAAGCGTGTTTCGGGGTCTCGTTACCGTGGCGAACAGCGGCACTGATCGATTTCCTGCCGCGCGTCTCTTTAATTAAACATGCTGATGATGAGAACAGGGATTAAAGTGCCGTTATTAACACACATTTACACTCACACACTCACTCACACTCACTCACACTCACTCGCTCGCACTCACTCACTCGCTCGCTCGCTCGCTCACCTCACTCACTCACTCACTCACTCACTCACTCACTCACACACTCACTCACTCACTCACTCACTCACTCACTCACCTCACTCACCTCACTCACACACTCACTCACTCACTCACTCACTCACTCACCTCACTCACACACTCACTCACTCACTCACTCACTCACTCACTCACTCACTCACTCACTCACTCACTCACTCACTCACTCACACACTCACACACTCACTCGCTCACTCGCTCGCTCACTCACTCACTCACTCACTCACTCACCTCACTCACCTCACTCACACACTCACACACTCACACACTCACTCACTCACTCACTCACTCACTCACTCACTCACTCACTCACTCACACACTCACTCACTCACACACTCGCTCACTCGCTCACTCGCTCACCTCACTCACCTCACTCACCTCACTCACCTCACTCACACACTCACACACTCACACACTCACACACTCACACACTCACTCACTCACTCACTCACTCACTCGCTCACTCGCTCGCTCACTCACTCACTCACTCACCTCACTCACCTCACTCACCTCACTCACACACTCACACACTCACACACTCACACACTCACACACTCACACACTCACTCACTCACTCACTCACTCACTCACTCACTCACTCACTCACTCACTCACTCACTCACTCACTCACTCACTCACTCACTCACACACTCACTCACACACTCACTCACTCACTCACACACTCACTAACTCACACAATTTAATTGTATGACAAATTAAATATTTTATTAATATTAAAATAAGTATTAAATTATTAGATGATATTAATATAATATGAATGTGAATTAGTGGCACTGCATAAAAAATACATTTTTAATGCGTCTTTTTCAGTGTGTGTCTGCACTGCACTCTTCCCTCGTGTTTTTAACCTCTTCATATCTGTCTATACTTTAGAATAAATTACAATTGACTAGCGCAGAGTCCCTGTCCACACAATAAACCCTATCATATTTCAGCATGAATAAAAACATGATTTAGTCACTTTGTCAATATCATTTCCTTTGGGACGTCACACACAACCTCACAGGAAGCCCATTAAAGCAACGTTCCTGTTCAACACGGCTTCAGCTGACAGTGTGTGTGACGCGCAGTCAATTACCACAGAAATCATCTCGCTTTATGCAAACAAGCAGAAATCATGTTTACATTCATGCACTTACGACGGACGTCTGCGAGACGAGGCTTTAAAAGCAGAAATGTGCGTCTAGCATTAATTATTCAGTACAATCTCGAGCTGTACGGCGTCTAAATCCTGCGTTTATGAGTGTGGGACTGCTGAACCAGATTCAGTTCTGTTTAACCAGAGGTGCAGTGTGAACACACACACACCAGTGTCAGTGTGAACACACACACCAGAACAACACGATCCGGTTGTGACCCTGCCTCCAGTAGTGCCTCGCGGTCCGGCCCCAGTACGGGTAATGAGAGTCCTGCAGCATCATGTCTGTCACCTGGGAAACAAACACACACACAAACACACACTCCTTATTTACTGCGTCAGTGACAGGGTTATTATCGTCAACTAAATCTAAAACCATAAAACAAAACGTGTTACGTGAAATATATTTTCTAATTAACATTAGCTGAAATAAAAAATAATAATATTTGAAAAATAATAATAATAATAATAACAAAAACACAACTAAAATTACTAAAACTTAAACTAAAATTAAAGTGAAAAAAAAATGAAAATAATAGTATAAAAAACTATAATAGTATATAAATTATACTAAAACAGTAAAAACTAACTAACTAAGTAACTAAGTAAGAAACTGAGTAACTAACTAACTAAGTAACTAAGTAACTAAGTAAGTAACTAAGTAACTAACTAACTAAGTAACTAACTAACTAACTAAGTAACTAAGTAACTACTAACTAAGTAACTAAGTAACTAACTAAGTAACTAAGTAACTAACTAAGTAACTAACTAACTAACTAAGTAACTAAGTTAATAACTAAGTTACTAAGTAACTAACTAACTAACTAACTAACTAACTAACTAAGTAACTAAGTAACTACTAACTAACTAACTAACTAACTAACTACTAACTAAGTAACTAACTAACTAACTAACTAAGTAACCAAGTAACTAACTAACTAAGTAACTAAGTAACTAACTAAGTAACTAAGTAACCAAGTAACTAACTAACTAACTAACTAAGTAACTAAGTAACTAACTAAGTAACTAACTAAGTAACTAAGTAACTAACTAAGTAACTAACTAACTAACTAACTAACTAAAAGCTATTCCATTTCCAAAATATCTTCATGTAATAAAGTTCAGAAGCATATCCGTTTTAACTTTATTTAGTATATTATTAATTTCCTAATACATTTCTTAGTCGGTGCATGCTATTGTAGGAAAATGTAATTTTTGTTTACAGTTAAAAATTACTTATTTTAAAATAAATCAAATCATTATTTTAGTATTATTGCGACTACTATAATCATTTTATTACTATTTTGAATTAGCTTTTATTTTTATATTTTCCATTTTCAGTTTAACTTTAGTAATTTTGTTGTATTTTCGTTTTCTTTTAATGTCTATAGAGTTTAAATTTTTTATTTCAGTTTTAGTTTTAGTTATTTTAATTGGTTATATTTATTTTAGTACACTCGAATGAAAAGAGAAGTGTTGCCTTGGCAACTAGTTGAAATAAAAAAAAAAAAATTATTGAAATATTTTTTTTTCATTGCAGGAAACTTTTATTTTAAGTAAGGATTTTTTTATGGTTTTAGTTTCAGTTTACATTAACTAGTAAAAAATTGCATATTAAATATTTGTAAATCTTTTTTTATTTCAATAGTCGTTTACCACTACAATTAGTTTTGATTATGACAAATTAGGATAATAAAATAAATGATAAAATAAAAGTATCTAAAATAAATAAATCTAGATTAGTGCAGTTAAATCGATTTATCGTGATTAATTGCATCAAAATAAAAGTTTGTGTTTATATAATATTTGTCTGTACATACACTCTAAAAAAATGCTGGGTTGTTTTAACTCAATTTTGGGTCAAATATGGACAAACCCAAACGTTGGATTAAAAATGCAATTTAAAAATGTAACCCAACGGCTGGGTTTGTCCATATTTGACCAAAATTGAGTTAAAACAACCCAGCATTTTTTATATACGGTATGTATGTTTATTATACACTTTACACATTATTTACACACATTATACACACATATTACACACTTTTATGTTATAGCAATTATCTAAATCTATTAAAAAATACTTCTTATATGTAAAATATATTTATATGCATGTCATTATAATACATTTACCTTATGCATATACAAACCTCTAACCTGTGTGGTTTATGCATCATCTGTGTGTGTCAAGTGCACTACAGTTATGCCCTAGTGAGTGTGCGCACTGCGCAGTGAGCCTGTCTAAGGTCAGCTGACGATCCCTTCCTTCAGAAAAGAAAGACTGAAAACTGTGGGGAGGGAAAGAGAAAGTGAAATAAATGTGTAAATCTTTGCTCGCGTCTCAGCCAAGCCGCCGCCTGTGACGAGATGAAGGACTGAATTAATACGCCGCCGGTAATGTCTCGATTCAGCACTTTCAGACGCTCGTTCGCCCTTCGTCTCTCTCTCCTTCGTTTCATCCCTCTCTTTCTCTCCTCCTCTCTTCTCTTTTGTTCATCGCTGCAGTTTGAACACAGGAATACTAATGTCCCGAAAGACACACACACACCACAGCAGATCTGAACTACACCTGCACTCGCGTGTCACTGAGAAAAGCTCTCTGATGCCGGATGTTGTCGGAAAGATGTTTGTTTCCTCCGTGTCCTTGACTGAACTTGGGAAAAACTAGTTTTCATCGCCACGATTGTCAACGTTTATAATAGTGCTTATAGTTTACAAACAGACGGTGTAGAAAAACTGAATTTTGAGTGACAATCAATTTGAGTGACAGCTGTCAGTTTAAACATCACTCTTGCAGTGACATTCTAAATAATTCCACCAAGCGTTTAAAGTCAACATAAGTTATTTAAATATATTAAAACTACCAAAAAAATCACATATCAGGATCTCATTTAAAATTCAAGAATCATTTTTAAAATATGATAAATCAAAATTAATCATATGTATGCACATTTATACAAAACTATGGTAACACTTTTAATAAGGTACACTGTAAAAAATGATGATCAATAAGTAATGACAACATATGTTTTTGCATTGCTTTAAATAGGTTATACAAGAGTCAACTAATTTTTTTAAGTCACTTTAATGTAATTTAAGTTGAACATTACAGTTGATTGTACTTAAAGCAACTTTTTTCTTTGTTAACAGTGATTAATACATTTATTTTTCACATTTAATTAATTAAAATGTTAGTTCATGTCCATTAAATAATATTAATATTTTAATAATTTATTAGTAAATGTTGAAATTAACATTAACTATGATTAATAATTGCTTTAGAAGTAGTTGTTAGTGTATGCTAATGTACTTATTGTGACGCTTCACCACATGTATTGTTCTGTATGTAAAAGTATGTCACTGTTGAAAATAAAGTGTAAACGGGATGCAACATTAATGGCTTCATAAATGAGTGCACATCATTTTAATCATATTTTTCAAGCGTTATTAATTTCCCAGGTTTGCTGTTGCAGGTTTGAGGAGGCGTCACTGCTGTCCCGCTGGGCCGGACTCTCTGTGGTTAATCGCAGGGTCTCTGGGCTAAACGAGGAGTTTGTTGGTTTCGGCGATCTCTAATGTCACAGTCCCTCGGGGACCAGAGTCAATTACCAACTAATAATTACAGAAACATTTGAGTGGCTCGTCAGACGCGGGGAAGGTTCGTCAAGGTCAAGAATTATCATAAAACTATTTCATGCTGCTTTAAAGTCGCCACAGTCAACATGACATCAACATACACCCTTTTTACTTTAATGTCACTGGTGTAACCTGAGAACGAGAACCCCTGATGTTTTAAGTAAATATTTGAATAATTTAACATTTGCATGTTCACAGTTCTCTGATGTGGGTTAATGGTCACATGACATGCAGCTAAACTAATAACATAACACAATTTGTGTTCATAAAATAGTTTTACCTTGATTTTTATCGAGTTTACCTTGATAAAGAAAACATGGTAAAATCACTGAAATGCACACCTATAATTTGCATATTATGATAAAATAAACCAATGACCAATAAAATTACATTTTGAAAATAATTTTCAAATATTTATATAAATTATATATAAATGTATAAATTATTATATTATAGCAGGTAAACAAATAAAATACCACACTTTTCGACTGATATCGTAGATAAAATTGTAGCCTTTTTCATTATTAAAAAAATTATAATGTCACTATAATGCAAAACTGTATTTTGCTTACTGATTTTAATAAATGGTGGCATGTTGAAATACACCAGTGTTCAACGTTTATTTATATATATAAATATATGTGTGTGTGTGTGTTTTAATGGGCATTTTCCTCATTAACACCATTCAAATTTATATATAAATGCTTAAATATATATCATTATTAAAATAAAATAATTACAATTATAACAGGTAAAAAGTTATTTTTTGAGTTTGACTTTTTTTTTTATAATTTTTTTTTTTTTTCCAATGTAATGAATTATTAGCTTTTCACAACCTCGCAAACCTCAGTTTGGGAAACCCTGAACATCTGGCTTTGTAAATCTTTCACCAAAATGCAAAACTTTCTCCATCAAGCTGTTCAACCATTCTCGTACAGAACGGCCACGTTTGACTCCACAAGTCGCTCCCAATCAATTACGAAAGTAAAATGGCGTTTCATGTGGACTTTACACAGGCTGTGTCTCACCATCCACGCGGTCACGAAATCCCCCATCCACGTCCCGACAGCGGCGATCTTCATCAAGCTCTCGTTCCTGATGCCCATGTACTCCGTCACCATGTGAGGACTGTGGAGACACACACACACACACACACACACACGTCAGTCTGATGCTTCTGTCACTGGTGATCAGGTCACAAGGTCTTCTACAAGCGCGCGTATTCGACGTGACATTCGCTGGATAAAGTGTTTTTTATTGATTGATTTTAAAGAATTATAACTACCGTCAGGGGTGTACATTGAGTAAACAAACAAACAAAAAAAGACAAATAAAGAAACAGTGACAAACTTAAAGGTGCAGTGTGTAAGTTTTAGCGCATCTAGTGCTGAGGTTGTGAACTGCACCCAACAAAAGTTACGGTGGCCGACAGGAAGTGATGTCGTCGTCTGAGACAGCAGAGAGTAGCCAGTTTCTTTACAAAGATAAATTAAGAAATTAGGTTAACTTAATTATTCAGTAAAATGATGCTATTGCGAATATTATTGTGACTTGTTCATCATTGTGTCAGTGTTTTATTCGCTGACTTTAGCAGCTTCTTATCATGAAGAACAACATAGTGACGAAACGCGTTTGTCCGCTCAGGGCCACCGTAGAAACATGTCGGTGTAAGCGGACCCGCGGTGTGTGTCGAGAGAAACGCCTCATTCTAAGCTAATAAACACATAACGCTTCATTATGTAAGGGTTTATACACCACTGAAAACATAGTTATGTATATGATATTGCATTTCTGTCACCAGATCCTCCTAAATATTACACACTGCACCTTTAAAAGTTAAACAAAAATGTGAAAATGTTTACAGATTGAAACGCACGTTGCAGCTTCCTTATTTTTCCAACCCAATATTGTGTAGGTATTGTTGAATTTCTGATCTTAAAATTCAAAACAAAGGCTTGTTTCCTCTAAATGTACATTCATGAATACTAAATTTAGCTAACAGAACACATTTTTAAAGCACAGTTGAAAGCTGAGCATGATGAGCCTTAATAAAGGAACAGAAGTCTAACCAAAAACAAACTGAACGAGGACAACTCCATAATAAATGCTCAAATGTTTCTGTATAGTGTTTCAGTAACGCTACAGGACACGTTACCGTCATCACAAACACAAATAAACTTCAGAGGCCTTTATAATGCATTCAGGGAACGAATGGCTTCCAGAAAATGATCCAAAAACACAGCCAGGCGTTCATATGGTGTGACAGCGAGCGAAGTAATCTTCTTTCCGCTGCTTTTATGCCGTCAGAAGTGTTTACAGGCCTTGAACAGGTACACACTCGCTAATCTGCTTACGCACGTCAGTGTGTGGATCCAGGCGGCGGGAACGCTGAACAAGGCAAATCTATTGTGGACAAATGACAAGCGGATTGGGTTTTTGGTCTAATTCTGAAGCGCGTTACGGATAATAACGGCATTATTCTGTAAAGGAGAACATGTTTAACGAGCTTTCCCTCATTAGCACCGCTCATCATCACAGGCCTAGCGAAGCTGAGACGCCATTTACACATCCACAGACTGTGATGACGTGTTTAACGGTCATCGGCATTGTAAATCCTGCAAAGTTATATATATATATATATATATATATATATTATATGTACATTTATAACGCTAGGCTATACTTTGTTACCTTCGCATCAAATTACAAAAAATAAATACAAAATATAGCTGCAAGCAGCAATTAAGGGGGTTCAAGCATTTAAGGCCTTCATGTTAACTATGCTGTCTAGGCCGAACCGAAATGTAGGTCTGAAACCATAAAATATACATTATGGAGATTACGCAAATGATATAAATCTATAGTTCCAGTCTAAATCAGTTTTTCTCCATATCTACACATATACACACAATATATAGACATGTTACTCATAATATAATACAGGCAATTTACCATAGGAAATATATGGTTTTCAAAGCTTTTTAACAGTTATAGCGCCATCTATGGTTCGATTTCAATAAAATTTTGCATGCTTGCTTACTATGTTATATCACATATTCCCACCAATTTTTGCGAAGTTCTGAGTTTTCCTTTAGGATTTATAGGCTTTTGAGTGTATTTTGTCATGCCACTTTTCTAAATGACCCTGTTACGGCCACCCCAAATGCAAAAGTTCAACTTTTTTTAGATAATTATTGATCTAGACTTGAGTCCAGAGAATTGGTTTGGTTCCGATCGGGCGAAAAACCAGGGACTAGTTCGCAAAAGTAGGTTTTGGACAAAATTCGACATAGCAGAAATTCTTGCTGCCTAAATCGAAATTGGAGATATACATTTTGCCCGCCTTGACCCAAGGATTGAGACTTGATTCTAAGTCAAATGGCCTAGGAGTTATGAGCAATTTAGTACTTTTGGTTGCTGTAGCGCCACCTATGGGCCAATCGGGGTCATACTCTGATAGGTTCTCCCCAAATTAAGGCCTACCATCTGGCCAGGTTTCACGCCTCCAGCTCTTACGGTTTGGTCTGCACGATCAGTTTTACAAATCCTTACAATTACACTAGGGTTTCAGCACTTTGTGCTTGAACCTAGGGCTGGGCGATAAAACGATAACGATAATTATCGCGATATAATTTTTCTCGATAAAACGATATCAAGAGGTCGATAAATGTTCGATAATGTGTATGCGCCAAAAGCGGAACGAAACTCATTTGAACCGCGCGCCACACGGACCGTTTATCCGCTCCGCTCAAAGTCCAAACGGCAGCACGAGCTCACTAGAGCAGACGCGTTTACTCTGATCGTCTTGCTCACGAGATCCAGTGAGAAGCGCTTAAGTTCAGCGAAGAACACAAATGTCCACTTTAAATCAGTTTAAAGGCAGATGAAACAGCGCTGACGAACAGGAGAAACACTGCGCAGCGAAACAGTCAGAATCTGAATTGATACTGAATCCATTTAGCCTACCATGGATTTACTGTAAGGTTAGCCTAGTACCTGCACCATGAAATGTGGGATATACATATTGAATTTTATAATATTATTGACAATGTATTAAATGACTAATGGAATATAATTACAGTATAATGTATTTAACTGTTAGGCTACTGTTTTTTATACAAATACCATAGAAACCATAAAGTTACATTTTGCCATGATAGTGAGGTGCTATAGGCTGTACCTGGCTTTATCTGTGGTTATCATGGTCTAAATGCATGATACTGGATGACCAATGGTTAATTTTAATAAAACTCAAACAGTCAGAATATTACATTTTACCAAATAAAAATGTGGTCCTTAAATTAAAAACAAACAAAAAAACAAACAGATGTTACTGTTTTTGTTAATGAACATAAATTTAACATAGTAGTATTAGCTTGAGTCAGGATGTAGATTTACTGTCAAACTCACTGTCAAATATGCATTTCGAGACAAAACATGTAATTTGAATATTGCAGCCTGCACTGCAAACTGTGCTGAAGAAATATTTTTCTTTTCAGATATTTATTTTGTTAAGGAAAAATGACAAATGTTTGAATGTTCTACCTCAGATTTGTAAAACCACAATGCTCTGGTTTATACAACTTTCACTTAGGAGCCTTTAAACTTGAAAGAAATAAAGATTTGACATTTATCGTGATAATTATCGATATCGACTGATATAAAAAAAAATATCGTGATACATTTTTTTGGCCATATCGCCCAGCCCTACTTGAACCCCTAATACAAACGCTGCTGTGAGGTTGTTTATACAACGGCTGACGCTAAAGTTTACATCTTTCTCTCTTCTGACTTCCGCTATCAATCCCTCTCTTTTTTTCCCTCTTCTTGAAAGTTGTGAAAACACTATCGTGGAGTTGTTCTTTTGCTATTTGAGCAAATGGAAAAAATATGTCTCTTATTGACCGCTATAGAAGTTTCCCCAACTGTGACGACTTCCGCTTCTGATAAACCCGGAAATATATACATATATATTTCTCATTTCAGTTAAAGGTTATTTTATTTCAAGTAAGGATTTTTACTATTAATTAAAAATTGCATAATTAATTATTAAATTACAAATTCCGAACCTGGTGATAGATCATCCTGTAAACGAGTCAAGAGCAAGCTTTCATCCCAAGCACGTTCATGGCTCTAATCTACAGCTAATCTGTAAAGCAAACGAGCGCTTGACCCGCTGTCATCACGGCCTCATAATGCGTGAGACTGAATCTGTATTCTGTGCGTTAGACCGCACGTCCACATCACCTTCTCCCGCACACGATAAAGCCGCTTTGATTACAACGAAGATTTATGGGCGCATTAAGTCAGTTAACACACCCTGTGGTTGTGGACCCGGCCCATGGCCTCGAGTCCGCCGGGAGTCGTTCAGCATCGAGCCGATCGATCACACGGGAACCGTCCGACGCCCACGGGTGTGCTGGTGTAGCAGACACACTATAGGTGCGCTTTACAGCATTACATGCAGGGGAAGGGTGTGATATAGCAGTGGCTGAAGCACGCACACACACACAAACACTCTCTCTGATTAGTGTCTCATGTCTTCATTTATTCATTATGGCTGCAGAACTGCTGGGTAACCTGACAAAGTCACATCCAGCACAAATGACACACAATGACAACATTCATAGATATTAAGTATTTTTTGGACATGCACCATAGGATTACAATGTTTGTGAATATTTACAATAGTAATGACATGTTTTTATGAACATTTCCTATGTTAATACCATGTTTTTGGACATGCACCATTGAAATACCACGTCGTTGATATGTTCCACGGTGCTATTTAAACATTTCCTATAATAATACCATGTTTTTCAGAACATTTCCCATGTTAATACCATGTTTTATGACATGTAACAAATCATTTTTGGACATGCACCATTAAAATTCCATGTTTTTTGAACATTGACTATGGTATTACCAAGTTTTTGACATGTTCCATAGTGGTAATATGTTTTTTGAACATTTCCTATGTAAATACCATGTTTTTGGACATGTACTTAGTATTACAATGATTTTTGGATATGTGCAATTGAAATACCACATTCTTTAAACATTTACCATAATAATACCATGTTTTAGGACATGCACCATAGTATTACCATGTTTCTTGGACGTGTAACATTGAATTTTTGGACATGTACCATTAAAATCCCATGTTTTTATAATAAAATATATTTACAACACAAAAAAAATCCTATTTTTTTCTGGACAAGTGAATGAAGATTTACTTGTTCGAAGGACAAGCACATGAAAAGCCTTAATGTTGAGCCCTGATTATATTTTATATAGGCCTAGTAGTGTTATGGTTATGTGGCGAGCCTGAGTATAGTTTTACGCGTCTATTCTGTAAAGTTAGTGACATGCTGGGCTGGTTTTTTGCACATTAATCTGACAATAAATGTGGTACACCCAGTTATCTTATGCACACCCAGAGACGCTTGTCTGGCTCCGCTAGTGGCACACACCCTCGCTCCTGGAGGCCGGAGAGACCCGTGACAGGATTACTGATGTGTGTGTGTGACGCGCTGGTGTTCCAGGGATGAGGAGAGACGCTCCAGACGTGAGAATTAATATGAATGATGCTAATGAGTCGAGTCTCACGGAGAACAAAACGCCCAAGTCATGATTTGACAAATTCAAACTCCAGTCGCTGCCCAAATGAGAGTTTGCCGTTGGTCTATTCCAGGCCGGATTCTGTGGAAACTCTCCGAGATGTGTGTGACATTCTCCCCTGATCCCGAGGCAGGAATGAACTTTAATTAGGCACCGGAAGCCACCGATCTGAAATCCCCTTTACAGCGCTTCCAAAAGCCTTTTCAGGAACTTTATAAGACAGAATTACAATCAGGATTCTCTACAAGAATCGATCTGGAGCGCTTAAAGTTGGATATTTTTAATATTTTAAGATATTTTAAAATATTTTAAGATAAAACGCATGTTTTTTTTAATCTTATTAAGAACGAGTCATCCATGCATAAGTATCATTTTTCATCATAATTCCTCTCTGACATAGTCAAACCAAAATATATTCAGACAGCTTCAACATTTCTCACATTATCTCTCATGTCGCTTTATAGTGATAAATATACAATCCAACCAAAATATATTCAGACACCTTCAACTTTTATCAGTTTATTCGCTATAGTTTAGAAAATGGTAGTAAAATATGAGCAGAACTCAGTGGATATTTGACTGGTTTTGTCCGTCCTTCTGTT
>NW_026606635.1:157500-190000 GCF_029890125.1 Rhinichthys klamathensis goyatoka
CAGACACAATAAACAGACAAAATCCACTGAGATCATTTACAAGTGATTTTCTGCAAGACTTCTGACTCATCATCTGCTAAAGCTTCATAACTAGGAGAATACATCCACCTTATTCCTGATGATCTTACCGAGTTTTGAATTATGGGGTCCGGTTTGGGGAACTTCCAAATCATACGGTTGCCCCACAAATAAAGCTGATCCGAACGAGCTGTCAGTTTCCCTTCGTGATTTATTTCAGAATAACTTGAGTATAACATAACACTTGGTATTTTAACGTGACGTTATAACAAGAACACGGCAAGAGCTCTTTTCAGTCGCTGCACTGTTTTCCTCATCTTTTTTCCCTTTGCATTCTGCTGTAAAAGTATGATAAAGGACAACATAAATACTGCACATTTTTGGTCTGTTCTCCAGATTTAATTTATGATATATCCCATTAATAATTCACTGGAATGCACGAAGTCAATCCTCACATCTCTTTCCAGGTTTGTTTTCACGGGTAAATACTGTTTATTATCTGTCAAAATGACGGATATCACTTTGAAATAGTTAATAGTTAAAGTTAATGAACATTTTTGATTAAGGCAACATATGTTACATAATACAGATATATATTAGTGATATTTAAGCCGTCCGTTATTGCTGGGGAAAGAATCAGGTTTGGGGTTATTCATAGTCTGCTGTTAAAGGACCTTGGTGATGCTTTTACACTTTTAAACGCACTTTTAATGTTCGATGGTTGAAGCGGATGAGTAGAATAATGTCATCTCATCCTGACACTTTAAAAAAAAAAAAGCAATGTGTCTGATGTTATTGCACTGGTTTCTGTGTCTCTCAGACGGTTGGCGCTGGGACTTCTAATTGGCCGTGAGTAATGCGATCTGCACTCTTAATTAAATAACGCTGCTTAATTAGCACATGATGTACGCCTGTAACTGAGCCTCGAGTGGTGAGTTACAGGGGCTGAACGCTGACTCCGCCCCCTCTCAAGGCCCCGCCCACACCACACCGGATGAAGTAGTCCTCATCATCATCATCATCATATGCGTGTCGGGCTCTAGATGCTGAGAGCAGCTGCAGAAATGATGCAATAAAGGTGGAAATTATGTCATAAAGGACATTATGATTTTTGAGAATTTGCTATGAAATCGTTTGGACTTCCAGACTCTCAACAGCCTTTAAATGACATGAAGAGAGAGAATGTGAGCGTTATGTTCATTTCAATCACAACCATATTGAGCGGCCGCCAGTGTGTGTGTGTAAGTGTGTGTGAGTGTTTGTGTGCGTGAGAGAGTGTGTGTGCTTGTACAACTATATTTGTAAGGACCGGTTTGAGTTTTGGACCATCAGAGTGAGGACAAAGAGAGTAAAGTGGACATTTTGGCCGGTTCTTACATATGAGAGGCTTTAAAGGCCTGTTTGAGGGTCAAGACTTGGTTTTGGGGATCAGGTTATATTTAGGTTACGGGTCGGTTTAGGGTCAGGGTTCGGGTCGTCTAGTTAGTTGAGTTGGGTAGGGTTAGGGTAAGGAGCTAGAGATTGCATTGTCTCAATGAATGTCCTCACAAAGATGGATGAACAAGAATGTGTCTGTTTGTGTGTGTGTGTGTGTGAGAGAGAGAGAGAGAGAGAGTGTGAGTGTGTGTGTGTGAGAGAGAGAGAGACAGAGAGTGTGAGTGTGTGTGTGTGAGAGAGAGAGAGAGTGTGAGTGTGTGTGTGTGAGAGAGAGAGAGAGAGAGAGAGAGAGAGAGAGAGAGAGAGAGAGAGAGAGAGTGTGAGTGTGTGTGTGTGTGTGTGAAGGGGGAGGAAGCAGAACTGGTTGTTAAGAGTGTTATGTGGGGGTTTGAGCGGGTGTTATTGTGTGTGTGTGTGTGGGGTCACAGAGAATAAAAGAATATCAATGAGAAGGATGAGAGGCAACAGATGCTGAGAGACAGACAGATTCTGATTTGATTTCGATTTTCCATTTGATTTGGGATGAAATATGACATAATTTCCTCATACAAACATAAACACAAGTCAAACATATTCTACTGTATGTGTGTGTCTAACAACAGATGCGTTTATCATGTAACCAGCTCTAGAGTAAGAGAGTAGTCATTTAGTCTTGTACACTGTCATTAAAACAATCAAAATGTCACTAAATGAAGATCACAAGTAACCGTAGCAGAAACTGAGGTTCCCGTTGTAAACACACTTCAGATACTCTGAGGTTAATCTGACGTTTATTCTGAGAGTGAATCAGAGTCACAGCGAGAACATAATGACACGACCATCAGACCCGTGTGTGAATGAGAGGGTTTGAGCCGCGAGCGCCGGGACTCGCACGGGTCGCCTCTCCTCACAGCTGTAAACAATCATTACTCATGACAGAGCGAAAACATCAGACACCTGCAGTCAGAGAGATGGAGTGAGAGACAGACGAGTCCTGAGGAGAGAGAGCTGCTCGTCTGACTGTACAACAGCGCCACCTATCTGTGAGAGACCGCATCACACCTGTTCTGAGATCAACACACTCAAATACTGAGACAAACACATCAAAACCATCAACCAAACACATCAAAACCATCAACGAAACACATTCAAACCATCAACCAAACACATCCAAACCATCAACCAAACACATCCAAACCATCAACCAAACACATCCAAACCATCAACCAAACACATCAAAACTATCAACCAAATACATCAAAACCATCAACCAAACACATCCAAACCATCAACCAAACACATCCAAACCATCAACCAAACACATCAAAACCATCAGCCAAACACATCCAAACCATCAACCAAACACATCCAAACCATCAACCAAACACATCCAAACCATCAACCAAACACATCAAAACCATCAACCAAAAACCATCAACCAAACATATCAAAACCATCAACCAAACACATCAAAACCATCAACCAAACACATCAAAACCATCAGCCAAACACATCCAAACCATCAACCAAACACATCCAAACCATCAACCAAACACATCCAAACCATCAACCAAACACATCCAAACCATCAACCAAACACATCAAAACCATCAACCAAAAACCATCAACCAAACATATCAAAACCATCAACCAAACACATCAAAACCATCAACCAAACACATCAAAACCATCAACCAAACACATCCAAACCATCAACCAAACCCATCCAAACCATCAACCAAACACATCAAAACTATCAACCAAACACATCAAAACCATCAACCAAACACATCAAAACCATCAACCAAACACATCAAAACCATCAACCAAACACATCAAAACCATCAACCAAACACATCCAAACCATCAACCAAACACATCCAAACCATCAACCAAACATATCAAAACCATCAGCCAAACACATCAAAACCATCAACCAAACACATCAAAACCATCAACCAAACACATCAAAACCATCAACCAAACACATTAAAACCATCAACCAAACACATCAAAACCATCAACCAAACACATTAAAACCATCAACCAAACACATTAAAACCATCAACCAAACACATCAAAACCATCAGACAAACACATCAAAACCATCAACCTAACACATTAAAACCATCAACCAAACACATCAAAACCATCAACCAAACACATCAAAACCATCAACCAAACACATCAAAACCATCAACCAAACACATCAAAACCATCAGCCAAACACATCAAAACCATCAACCAAACACATCAAAACCATCAACCAAACACATCAAAACCATCAACCAAACACATCAAAACCATCAACCTCAGCCAAACACATCAAAGCCATCAACCAAACACATCAAAACTATCAACCAAACACATCAAAACCATCAACCAAACACATCAAAACCATCAGACAAACACATCAAAACCATCAACCAAACACATCCAAACCATCAACCAAACACATCAAAACCATCAACCAAACACATCAAAACCATCAGACAAACACATCCAAACCATCAACCAAACACATCAAAACCATCAGCCAAACACATCCAAACCATCAACCAAACACATCAAAACCATCAACCAAACACATCCAAACCATCAGCCAAACACATCAAAACCATCAACCAAACACATCAAAACCATCTGTCATGATTCTGCCCTCGTGTCCTTGATTTTCTAGTCTTGAGGCAGGATCATGACAGAATCATGTTTTGTGTGCAAGCACATGGTCTTGTGTTTTCAGCCATGTGCTTGTGTTGTCTCGTTACGTTACCCCGCCCCCTTGTTATCCTCGTCTCGTCATTATTGTCTAGTCAGTTTCACCTGTCCTTGTCTAGTCTGCTTCACCTGTCTTTGTCATTAGTGTTCCCCTATTTCATCCCCTTGTGTTTGCTGTCCTGTGCCGGTTCACTGTGTCACACTTTGTGAGAGTCTACCTGTGAGTACCTTGTCTTTGAAGAATGTCTTGATCTTGTGTTTGCTGTTTAATAGTCTAGTGTTTGTCAAGTGTTATCTAGTTTAGTTATCCCTCGTTTGTATTGCCTCTGTTTTGCCCCCTCGTGCGCTTTATTTTCCCCTGTTTTTCTGTTATAATAAACGTTGTGTAATTGTCTACCGTCTGCGTTTGGGTTCTTCTGCTATCATCATAACAGAATGAACCGGCCAAAACAGAACCCAGCGGACTGTATGTCTTTTCCTGCTATTCGACAGTCGACTGACCAGGAATTGTGGTGGCAGTCGGCCATCGCCGACAGCAAGTTGGGCAAGCTTCCTTTCCCTCCCCAGGGAGAGAGGTCCCTGAGGAGATATGCCCAGGCCGTGGAAGCAAGGAGGCTTTTCTTACCTGAGATCCTCACCAACCGTTACCTCATCGCGGGTCTCAATGTTCCCCCTCCTCTGGCTGAACGGGAGAGGCTGGTCCACCGCCCGTTTCGGGACATGGTGGACTGTTTGTGTCAGGAGGAGCAGCAGGGCTCCTCCACGGGCTCTCCACCTTCTGCCTGCCTGCCAGCTATTCCCGAGGGTCGAATGATAGGCGTCGCGACACTTGGGGACCAGGCTGGCTCCCTCACTACTCCTGGCACTTCTTCTACCCCCTTCGTTCTTCGAGGGAAACGAGGGAGGCGAACCTCGTGGGACTCTCCTTCAGAGTCCTCAGCGTCGGAGTCAATCCTGCCAGAGATAACCCCTCCTTCGCACGACACAGTCGCTGCCGTGCTTCCCCAACCCGTCTCAGCTCCGGCGATGGTCTCTGCTTCTCGACCTAGGAGAAAGAGGAGGAAGAAGGGAGCCTCCCGTTCTTCAAGCGCCATCCCAGATCCCACTCCAGCGAGTGCAGTCACAGAGCCCGCTGCAGTCACAGAGCCCGCTGCAGTCACAGAGCCCGCTGCAGTCACAGAGCCCGCTGCAGTCACAGAGCCCGCTGCAGTCACAGAGCCCGCTGCAGTCACAGAGCCCGCTGCAGTCACAGAGCCCGCTGCAGTCACAGAGCCCGCTGCAGTCACAGAGCCCGCTGCAGTCACAGAGCCCGCTGCAGTCACAGAGCCCGCTGCAGTCACAGAGCCCGCTGCAGTCACAGTGCCCGCTGCAGTCACAGAGCCCGCTGCAGTCACAGAGCCCGCTGCAGTCACAGAGCCCGCTGCAGTCACAGAGCCCGCTGCAGTCACAGTGCCCGCTGCAGTCACAGTGCCCGCTGCAGTCACAGAGCCCGCCGCTGTGAAGGCGGTCCCAGCACCCGCTGCTGAGAGAACAGTTCCTGAGCTAACTTCTGAGAGAGCTGTTTCCGAGCTCGCTGCTCCAGCTCCTGAGAGTACTGCACAGGAGAGCGCTTCCGAGTTTAATATGAGCACTACATCTGAGTCTGAGTCGATTACTTCTCACCCTGTCTCCTGTCCTGTGCTGTCTCCTTCCCTGTCCCAGTCAAGTTCCCCCAGCGCTTCTCCACGTGTCACCCTGTCTCAGTCTGGTTCCCCTATGGCTTCTCCTCGAGTGCCCCCACCCAAGTCCGCCCGGAATCCTCGTCCCAAGCCCTCATCCCGTGGACCTAAGACCCCCAGCACACCCATCCACCCTGGACCACCCCCCATGAACTCTGTGTTTCCTCCGCCACCTCTTCCTTGTTTGTTATTTTTAATATTTCATCCGAACCCTGCTGTTGTGTTTTCGTGTTTGCCTCTACTGTTATTTGTCATGTTTTGTTGGTTTGTGTCGATGTCTCAGTCTGTCTTGTCCCGTGTTTGATGTCCCCTTGAGGAGCGTCTGGTAGCCGCTCCTTAAGGTGGGGGTTCTGTCATGATTCTGCCCTCGTGTCCTTGATTTTCTAGTCTTGAGGCAGGATCATGACAGAATCATGTTTTGTGTGCAAGCACATGGTCTTGTGTTTTCAGCCATGTGCTTGTGTTGTCTCGTTACGTTACCCCGCCCCCTTGTTATCCTCGTCTCGTCATTATTGTCTAGTCAGTTTCACCTGTCCTTGTCTAGTCTGCTTCACCTGTCTTTGTCATTAGTGTTCCCCTATTTCATCCCCTTGTGTTTGCTGTCCTGTGCCGGTTCACTGTGTCACACTTTGTGAGAGTCTACCTGTGAGTACCTTGTCTTTGAAGAATGTCTTGATCTTGTGTTTGCTGTTTAATAGTCTAGTGTTTGTCAAGTGTTATCTAGTTTAGTTATCCCTCGTTTGTATTGCCTCTGTTTTGCCCCCTCGTGGGCTTTATTTTCCCCTGTTTTTCTGTTATAATAAACGTTGTGTAATTGTCTACCGTCTGCGTTTGGGTTCTTCTGCTATCATCATAACACCATCAACCAAACACATCAAAACCATCAACCAAACACATCCAAACCATCAACCAAACACATCAAAACCATCAACCAAACACATCAAAACCATCAACCAAACACATCAAAACACATCAACCAAACACATCAAAACCATCAACCAAACACATCAAAACCATCAACCAAACACATCAAAACCATCAACCAAACACATCCAAACCATCAACCAAACACATCAAAACCATCAGCCAAACACATCCAAACCATCAGCCAAACACATCAAAACACATCAACCAAACACATCAAAACCCATCAACCAAACACATCAAAACCATCAACCAAACACATCAAAACTATCAACCAAACACATCAAAACCATCAACCAAGCACATCAAAACCATCAACCAAACACATCAAAACCATCAGCCAAACACATCAAAACCATCAGCCAAACACATCAAAACCATCAACCAAACACATCCAAACCATCAACCAAACACATCAAAACCATCAGCCAAACACATCAAAACCATCAACCAAACACATCAAAACCATCAACCAAACACATTAAAACCATCAACCAAACACATCAAAACCATCAACCAAACACATCCAAACCATCAGCCAAACACATCCAAACCATCAACCAAACACATCAAAACCATCAGACAAACACATCAAAACCATCAACCAAACACATCAATCCATCAACCAAACACATCAAAACCATCAACCAAACACATCCAAACCATCAACCAAACACATCACAACCATCAGCCAAACACATCAAAACCATCAACCAAACACATCCAAACCATCAACCAAACACATCAAAACCATCAACCAAACACATCAAAACCATCAGCCAAACACATCCAAACCATCAACCAAACACATCCAAACCATCAACCAAACACATCAAAACCATCAACCAAACACATCAAAACCATCAGACAAACACATCAAAACCATCAACCAAACACATCAAAACCATCAACCAAACACATCAAAACTATCAATGATTTACCAATTTTTACTTGTGCGTGTGTGTGTCTATAAATACGGTATATATATATATATATATATATATATATATATATATATATATATATATATATATATAAAGTAAGTAAAAGTTGGCTAGTTTATAAACATTTATTACACACATATATAATAAATGTTTATAAACTAGCCAACTTTTACTTAGGTTTGGTGCTATATTTATATATTTCATTTTTATTTCATTTAGATGTCCAACAGGTGAAGTTAATTATTGGAGAAAAACAATACAAATG
Source organism: Rhinichthys klamathensis goyatoka (assembly GCF_029890125.1). Lineage (NCBI taxonomy): Eukaryota > Metazoa > Chordata > Actinopteri > Cypriniformes > Leuciscidae > Rhinichthys > Rhinichthys klamathensis. Next base: position 165,504 of record NW_026606635.1, read on the forward strand.
GTTTGTTATTTAGATTTTTTTCTAATCAAATACATGGACTGTTTCCCAGCCAATCACAGTGAAGGGAAATAATGCGTGTCTGTTTATATACATATTGGAATCAGTTGTTGAGTCTGAGCACTACTTGACATACACCACACTCTCTCTCTCACAGACACACACACACACACACAGAAGTTGTATTCTAGTGACGATTCTGTCTGAGAACTGAGAAGACAGCTGTAGGTTTCTCGTTCAGATATTTTGAGTCTGTTCTGTGAAAGCTGACAGGTTTAGCGTTCTGCTCATAAACACACAGATTATGCAGCTTCGGATGAAATCTTTTATGACCCGGTTAGAAGATATTGCTGATAGTTGCTCTGAGACTTTTAAAAGTCCCTGTAACCTCAGCCATCGTCAAACCAGCGAATGAAAGGTCTGAGATCTGCTATCTTCATATCTTTGTTCATCAAAGTTTTCAACGATTAAATAAGAAGGTCTCTGGCACTCACGGCTGTATCGGACGCTGTCGAACTAGAGTCTGATCAGTCAAACTAGTGTGTGTTCATTCTGATGCTGCGTTCATGCCCAGAAACAATCGGCAGGATTGCCACGCGTTTAACCTTGAGAAGATGTATGGTGGAACGATCACTCAACATTCAATCTCACAGAAAAATGGTGCAGTCGTTCTCCAAACAGTCGTCTGTGATGTGAAAGCATTTGCTGTGTGCAGAGCTGAACATTAGATGGCGAATCAAACCGTGAGTGAGGCATCCATCTTGTTGTGTGAAATTGAAGTGGTGGCGTGTTCTCAAACGGCCCACGGTTGACTGTACGCACACGTGCTGATCTTCTGTTCCTGCTGATAATGTAAAGCAGACTGGAGACGCTGGATCCCCGGGTCACTGCTTAAAAGTGCTTAAAGCTTAATGGACTCATGCATGGCTGGTCAATTCAATTCCTCAAAGAGGATGAAGAACAGGGCCGGGAATAGAGAAACATACTTATTCAGATTCGCGGTGCAACGACGGAAATTATGTTTTAATTTTGAGTCAGTAAGTACTTTCTGTTGCGTTTCTGCATGCAGCAACAATCATACAGAACAATCAGTGTAGTCTGATTCAGGAATGATTCTTTTAGCTCGTTCTCTTTAATGAGTTTTTCAAAAACACTCACAAATCAGTCAACTCTATGGTTATTATGTTGCCAGTTCGAGCTGTATATATATATATATATATATATATAAGTCAAATAAAAAAAAACATATATAAATTAATAAACAGATAGATTTATATACTTGCCAAAGCCAATTTTTACACACATTTGGTGTTTTTGTGTGCAAATTGTAGTAAACCCTTCAAAAACACTAACAAATCAGTCTTGAACTCCGGTTATTATGTAGTCTAATTTAAAAACAAATAATGTCATGAACAGGTTTATTTAATTGAATCGCTCAAAAAGAATCATGAATAGAAAGATTCGAACCCGTCAGTTTGAATAAATTAGCTGTTCTGGATGGTTCACAATATTTATGTATGCATGTACACACACACACACACGCACACACACACACACATACTTACTTACATCAGTAAAATAAGTCACATGTAATGAGGAAATATATATAGAAAAATACATTAAATAAATTACAAAACAAATAGATTTATATACACTCACCGGCCACTTTATTAGGTACCCCATGCTAGTAACGGGTTGGACCCCCTTTTGCCTTCAGAACTGCCTCAATTCTTCGTGGCATAGATTCAACTAGGTGCTGGAAGCATTCCTCAGGGAGTTTGGTACATATTGACATGATGGCATCACACAGTTGCCGCAGATTTGTCGGCTGCACATCCATGATGCGAATCTCCCGTTCCACCACATCCCAAAGATGCTCTATTGGGTTGAGATCTGGTGACTGTGGAGGCCATTTTAGTACAGTGAACTCATTGTCATGTTCAAGAAACCAATTTGAAATGATTAGAGCTTTGTGACATGGTGGAAGTAGCCATCAGAGGATGGGTACATGGTGGCCATAAAGGGATGGACATGGTCAGAAACAATGCTCAGGTAGGCCGTGGCATTTAAACGATGCCCAATTGGCACTAAGGGGCCTAAAGTGTGCCAGGAAAACATCCCCCACACCATTACACCACCACCACCAGCCTGCACAGTGGTAACAAGGCATGATGGTTCCATGTTCTCATTCTGTTTACGCCAAATTCTGACTCTAACATCTGAATGTCTCAACAGAAATCGAGACTCATCAGACCAGGCAACATTTTTCCAGTCTTCAACTGTTCAATTTTGGTGAGCTCTTGCAAATTGTAGCCTCTTTTTCCTATTTGTAGTGGAGATGAGTGGTACCCGGTGGAGTCTTCTGCTGTTGTAGCCCATCCGCCTCAAGGTTGTGCGTGTTGTGGCTTCACAAATGCTTTGCTGCATACCTCGGTTGTAACGAGTGGTTATTTCAGTCACTGTTGCCCTTCTATCAGCTCGAACCAGTCTGGCCATTCTCCTCTGACCTCTGGCATCAACACGGCATTTCCGCCCACAGAACTGCCGCTCACTGGATGTTTTTTCTTTTTCGGACCATTCTCTGTAAACCCTAGAGATGGTTGTGCGTGAAAATCCCAGTAGATTAGCAGTTTCTGAAATACTCAGACCAGCCCTTCTGGCATCAACAATCATGCCACGTTCAAAGTCACTCAAATCAACTTTCTTCCCCATACTGATGCTCGGTTTGAACTGCAGGAGATTGTCTTGACCATGTCTACATGCCTAAATGCACTGAGTTGCCGCCATGTGATTGGCTGCTTAGAAATTAAGTGTTAACGAGCAGTTGGACAGGTGTACCTAATAAAGTGGCCGGTGAGTGTACTTGTCAAAGCCACAAATTAGGGCTGTCAAACGATTAATCATGATTAATCGCATTGTTACGACCCTGCGTTTCCCTTGCTCGCCTGCTGGGGGCGGTGTTCTTCAGGGGGGCGTGGGAGATCGCACACTCCTGTTACCTGCTTTCGATTTGATTGTGGAGAGGATAAAACCTTGGATTCCACCCTCTCCACGCCACTTCGTCCAGGGGATTGGCAGCCTCTGGAGGAGTCACTTGTTCTTGCGACATTTATATTTGTTTACAGACCATACCAACCTTTTTCTTATTCCCCATCTGGATTATGATTTTGTCCCCTTATGATTTTGAACCCTAGACTTTGTTATCTTAAGTTGTTTACACTTTTGTTGTAAGCTAATAAAACTTCTTGCAAGTAATTTTCTTGTACTTGTATCCCTTTATGTACGGTCGAAACGAGCTGGCCGTAACATAAAATGGGGGCTCGTCCGGGATCCTATGGGGGTAGGAAACGTTGGTAAGTATGGGTTGTATGTGTGTATGTTTTTGTGAATGGATTCCTTTATAAATGAGAACTCTGGTGAGTTAGAGTGTTTCCAGCTGGATTGTGAATACAATCCTTCCTACGGAGCACTGTTTGCTGTTTTGTTTTGTTATTTTGTCTTTCTTGTTTTTGGAGGTTATCCTGGGTGGAGATTAACTCTCTGTAGGGGGTACGCTTCCGGACTTTCAGTTTGACTGATTGTCGCGGAGTTCAGCGTTTAATGTCGCCTCGAGCCCGGTACATCTCTGAAGACCAGGTAGGATTTAGTTAGTGTTTTTCTGAGTTAGGAGCTGGAGTTTTCTCATATTATAAACGGTAAATCCATTTTGCAAAAATAAATGAGGATAAATTGTCGCTTTTGTGTATAGTGCGGTTTATTTTCGCGCGTACACTGTGAAGACTTGTGGGAAGTCTTTAGAAGTTTTTTTGAATGAGCATGCGTTGCGTAATACAGTGACGTAGTGTTTTGAAGTAGTGGCTTATGGGAGTTGTGTTTCGGGTAAACAGGGTTTCACGTGTGGTAGTTAGTGGTCTCGTTTTGTGATTGTGCGTATACATATACGAACAAAATGTCTTCGGTGATAGAAGATTTCTTTGCGTGTCCATCAGAAGCTTTGCTTGAGAGTTGTACAAAGGAGCAGTTGGTGCAAATCGCCGAACGCTTCAGTGTCGATTTTACTTCTCAAGAAAAGAGGCTGAAGGAAACAATGGTGACTACTCTGAAGCGGTCACTTGTTGATAGAGGAGTTATAGAGGTAAGCACTGAGTTAATTACTCCCAGTGAATCGTTTGTGTCTACTCCTGCTGAGGTTTATAGTGAAAGTGAGACGAAATTTCCAGAATTGTCTTTGCAAGAGAAGCAATTGTGTTTAGATGCCGCGAAAATTCGTGCTGAACGTGATGATCGCGCTGTGAAAGAGCGAGCGGTAGAGAGAGAATTCGAAGAGAGAAAATTAAATCATCAGTTAGCTATGAGGAAAATGGAGCTTGATTTAGAAGAGAGAACGCTTCAGTTAGAGAAGGAACGTGAAGAGAGAACGCTTCAGTTAGAGAGGGAACGTGACGAGAGAACGCTTCAGTTAGAGAGGGAACGTGACGAGAGAGCATTTGAGATAAAAAAGTTGGAGTTAGAATTAGCAGCAAAGACAGCTGAAGCTTCACAAGCGAATGTGCCTCCTGTTCCACAACAGCATGCGAATGCAGGTGAACCTGTGTTTGATGTTCACAGAAATATGAGGTTAGTGCCGCCATTTTCTGAAAAGGAAGTGGATAAATATTACATTTATTCTGGGAAATGATTTAGCTGGTGGGAATGTTTGGGGACGGAGTGATGTGGCCGCTCCGCCCATAATAGCTTCAATACCTAGTAAAACTGATGTTGGAAATGGCAAAGAATTTCCTGATTTGTTTCCAGCATGTGCAGTTACTCGATCAATGGCTAAACGATTATCTGAAAGTCAAGTTGAAGTTCCACTGCATGACACCTTCTTTTATACTGTTAATACAGGTGAGTCAGGATCTGATGTGTCTAAATGTCTTGGGCAAAGAGACCTGAAGTCCTGCTCTTCGTTGTCTTCTGATCAGAGAGATTCGACAGCGCTGCAAAGTGACTCTGCGGATACATCTCAGGTTCTGTCCACTCCTGAGAAAACCAATGTTGATCTCTCTGATGGTGATGACTACTCTTTGGCTTCTTTGTTGCAGATTTCTCGAGAGGATTTAATTCGAGCTCAACAAAGTGATGACAGTCTTAGACCTTTATTTTCTGCAGTAGGGTCTAAGAAGTGTTCTGATCCTCTCTCCTCTTCGTACTTTCTTGAAGATGGGTTGCTTTGTCGGACAGTGGTCCTGCGTAAAGATGTTTCTCTAGAACCTAAAACTCAGATTGTGGTTCCTTTTACAGTGAGGGACTCTGTGTTGCATTTAGCTCATCAGGGACTTGCTGGCCATACCGGAGTTCGTAAAACGTATGATCGGGTCTTACGACAGTTCTATTGGCCTAAGGTGAAACAAGATGTGGCAAAACATATTCAATCTTGTCATACATGCCAGATCACCGGTAAGCCAAACCAAAAAGTTCCTGTTGCTCAGTTGAAACCTATTTCCGTCGTGTCCACTCCTTTTGAACATTTGGTAGTTGACTGTGTTGGTCCTTTGCCTCAGTCCAAGACTGGTCACCAATACCTTTTAACCGTTATGTGTCAGACTACTCGTTATCCGGCTGCTTATCCGTTAAGGTCCATTACTACTAAATCTGTCTTGAAGGCCCTCACTAATTTCATGTCGACCTTTGAAATTCCTAAAGTCATTCAGTCCGATCAGGGTTCGAACTTCATGTCGAAACAGTTCTCAAAAGCCCTGCGTCAACTTCGAGTAAACCACAATATTTCTAGCGCTTATCATCTGCAGAGTCAAGGAGTCCTTGAGAGGTTTCATCAAACCCTGAAGTCCCTATTAAGGTCATATTGTGTGGAACTCGATGCGGATTGGGAAGAAGGTCTGCCGTGGATGTTATTAGCGATACGTGAGGTAATCCAAGAAAGTCTTGGGTTTAGCCCGAATGAATTGGTGTTCGGACATGTAGTGAGAGGACCTACGGCTGTGTTAGCTGAGGAGTGGCGTATGCCTAAACTGTCTGAAAACATTTCGGATTATGTGAGCGGATTTCGGCGTAGATTATATGAGGCAAGAGCTCTCGCTAAAAAGAAGTTGAGTAAGACTCAACTAAAGATGCGACAACGCTTTGATAGGAAAGCTAAGTTAAGAGAATTTCAGGTGGGTGATCAAGTACTCGCTTTGCTGTCCCTACCTGCTAATCCGTTCCAAGCTAAATTTACAGGCCCTTACAGTGTAGTTAAACGTCTTTCTGATAACAATTATCTGTTGAATACTCCTGACCAGAGGAAAAATGTACAAGTTTGTCACAGTAACCTGTTGAAATTGTATACAGCTCCTGTTCATTCTGTGACTGTTAATGTGGTAAACATTTGTGACTCTCTTTCAGAATCATCTCCTCTCTCTCACAAAACGAGTGGGTATTCTTTGGAGAATGCTGATGAGGACGAGGGTTTTCTTTCTCGAGAAAAAGTTGACGGGCGACTTAAAAACTCTGAGATTCTTTTTAACCTGTCGTCTCATCTTTTTTATTTGACGGAGAAAGAGAGGAGTGATGTCACTGAGTTGGTGGTATCATTTCCCTTTCTTTTCCTTGATGTTCCTGGTCGCACCTCTATCATAGAACATGATATAGATGTAGGAACCTCATGTCCCGTTAAACAGAACGCCTATCGAGTCAATCCTATTAAAAGAGATTTGCTGAAACAAGAGGTGAATTATCTGCTTGCTCATAATCTGGCTGAATCTAGTTTCAGTTCGTGGAGTTCTCCTTGTGTTTTAGTAAATAAACCTGATGGCTCATATCGCTTCTGCACAGATTATCGGAAACTTAATAATCTGACAAAGCCGGACTGCTTCCCGTTACCTCGAATTGATGATTGCATCGATCATGTTGGCTCTGCCTGTTATGTCAGCAAATTCGACCTCTTGAAGGGGTATTGGCAGGTGCCTTTGACTAGTCGGGCGAAGGAATTATCTGCTTTCGTTACGCCTGATGCTTTCCTACAGTATACGGTTATGCCTTTCGGGGTTCGAAATGCACCTGCGACTTTTCAGCGACTCGTAAACCCTATACTGTATGGAATGTCAGGATGTGAGGCATATCTTGACGACATTGTGTTGTATAGTTCATCTTGGTCTGAACATCTTGACCAGATCAAAGAACTGTTTTCTCGTTTAGCCAAAGCTAATCTTACGGTTAATCTCGCTAAGTCCGAATTCGCGAAGGCAACCGTTACCTATTTAGGTAAGATAGTGGGAAATGGTTGTGTAAGACCCATTGAGACTAAGGTCGAAGCTATCTGTAATTTTCCCGCTCCCACCACTCGTCGTGAACTCCGACGGTTCCTTGGAATGGTGGGATATTATCGGAGTTTTTGCGAAAATTTTGCCAGCGTAGTTTCACCTCTTACCGATTTATTGAGTCCGAAGTTGTCTTTCCAGTGGACTGAACCTTGTCAGCAAGCTTTCGAAAATTGCAAGGCTTTGCTGGCGTGTGCCCCTGTTTTAACAGCTCCAAACTTTGCCAAGCCTTTTATTCTTGCAATAGATGCAAGTGCTTGTGGTACGGGTGCTGTTCTCCTGCAGGAGAACTCGAACCAGGTTCAACATCCTGTAAGTTACTTTTCTAAGAAACTTAACCGACATCAACAGGTATATTCTACCATTGAGAAAGAAGCTCTTGCGCTAGTGTTGGCTGTTCAACATTTTGAAATATATCTAGGATCAATTGCTGCACCGATTATTATCTATACGGATCATAATCCTTTGGTCTTTTTGAATCGGATGAGAAATAGAAATCAGCGACTCATGCGATGGAGTCTTATTTTACAACCTTTCCATCTCGAGATCAAACATATTCGAGGAAAAGACAACGTTATAGCTGACGCACTGTCTAGAGTGTAACGTAATTTTTGTATTGTCCGTTCTTTTCTTTGCATCTCTAGGGCCCAGAGGTGTTGAGGAATGAAGAGAAGACGACATACCTCTAGATCACCAGAACTTTTATTGTGTTTGTTCTGGGTAGTGCTTAACTGTTTTTTCCTTTTGTTTTGTGTTTTAGATTCGTTGCCGAATAATTTTTTTTTGTAGGGAGGTGTTACGACCCTGCGTTTCCCTTGCTCGCCTGCTGGGGGCGGTGTTCTTCAGGAGGGCGTGGGAGATCGCACACTCCTGTTACCTGCTTTCGATTTGATTGTGGAGAGGATAAAACCTTGGATTCCACCCTCTCCACGCCACTTCGTCCAGGGGATTGGCAGCCTCTGGAGGAGTCACTTGTTCTTGCGACATTTATATTTGTTTACAGACCATACCAACCTTTTTCTTATTCCCCATCTGGATTATGATTTTGTCCCCTTATGATTTTGAACCCTAGACTTTGTTATCTTAAGTTGTTTACACTTTTGTTGTAAGCTAATAAAACTTCTTGCAAGTAATTTTCTTGTACTTGTATCCCTTTATGTACGGTCGAAACGAGCTGGCCGTAACAGCATCCAAAATAAAAGTTTGTGTTTACATAATATATGTGTGTGTACTGTGTATAATTATTTTGTATATAAATGCACAGATGTATATATTTAAGAAAAATATGTTATTTATATATAAAATGTTTATATTTATATAAAATATACATTATATATAGGCTACATTCAGTTTATATACAGTATATACATGCAAATATTTCTTAAATACACATGCATGTGTGGGTATTTATGTATTAAAAATAATTATACACAGTACACACACATATATTATGTAAACACAAACTTTTATTTTGGATGCGATTAATCGCGATTAATCGTTTGACAGCCCTACCACAAATATATATATTTTTTTTTAGATATATTATTTTGGTGCTTTTTTATTTATATATTACAGTAAATCTTTCAAAAACACTCACAAATCATGCTTGAACTCGTTATCATGTAGCCTGATTTACGAACAAACAAATCTGCCAGTTCGTTTAATGGATTCACTCAAAACGAGTCATGAATCACTCAAACACACTCAGAGATTTGAACCGCTCAGTTTCTGTTCGAATCAATCAGCGGTTCTGGACTCATTTAGTGATTCACAAGTCATTACTATACTGACACTACTAATGGTTATGACCAATTATTGGGTGCTTCCTAAAAAAGCATAAAAGAATCATAAAGGGACATAAAGAGCTAGAAATCGTTAAATTCCTGATGACTGCCAAGAGCAAATGAAGGAATAACTCTTTTCAAAAAGTCTCTTCTAATTAAATGAATGTAGACGATATCTCTTACCCCATCTGTCCGTTCATGAGCAGAAGGAGGTTATAAATGTGAGAGAAGATGAAGAGCGAGAGAATCGTGCTGAAAAACATGGTCATCCAAGAGCCGTGATCCTCACGAAACATCTTCAGGCGCAGGACACGACCTGAGACACAACAGAGCAGCTACGGTCAAACAACATTATTCACACACCAGATATCATTATTATATGTTTACTAGTGTGTGCAGGACACTATAGTTCATTTATGTAAGTGAGGATCGCAAAATAAAGTAAACTGTGACATATTATACCCAAATAGTCTTCATACAGTGAAATCTGGGATAAAACATGATTCCTCCACTTTGAGCTGATCATGTTTTGCTGAAGTGTGTTTTCTGTAACTGCTAATGCTCTTTTTACACACAGACTGAACAACATGAAGCATTGCTTGGTCACTGGTTGAGCTAAACTGGTATTATCTAATTGTGTAGTTAAATTCAACAGCTGACAGATATTCAACATAATTCATGTGTGAGAGTCTAACAGAAGGACGGACAAAACCAGTCAAATATCCACTGAGTTCTGCTCATATTTTATTACCATTTTCTAAACTATAGCGAATAAACTGATAAAAGTTGAAGGAGTGTGAATATATTTTGGTTGGACTGTATATTCATCACTATAAAGCGACATGAGTGATGCACACGTTTCCATGCTTGACACACAAACACATCGTGCATGAAGTGCATATGATGCAAGATTGTTAGATGTTTCTCATAAGCAGATTTCAGCTTTATTTGAATGAACAAAAATGTGTTTAATGGTTTTCATTTAAGTTAATGATACGCTTGCAGCGCAGGCAGTTTCTGTTCATAACGGCACGACCTTCACTGATCCAGATGCGATAATTACACCTGGAAAGCTCCATACAACTAATCATCTCTTCAACCTGTAATTTCTGCTGATTAAACCGTCTGTCCCTGCGTCGGGCGCCAAGTTCTGCCTAACAGAGCAGATAAACCCGATAGATAAAGCTTCTGTAATTTCTTCAACAGCGATTGATTCTCAGAACCCGAGGTTTGGCTTCATGAAGAGGCCGACATCATTACAGGCGCGCTATTCATGACCTGCGAGGAAATTTCCATTATTTTCTTTCACCTGAAGGATCAAATGACAGTCCGGAACATCTTTCTTTGTCTCCGGCGCGCTCCGGCTCTCTCTGAAAGCGTGAGATTGATTCGGATGTCCGTGGATCCGCTCTGAATGTTTAATCGTGCCCTTCAGCGAGACTCTGTGGCGGAGGAGGTGATTTCAGTGTAAGGTTTCCACGAGTGTCTGTTTAAAGCGATTAAAGAAGACTGAAGTTAAAGACGCTGTCAGTAGCGCTTACACGCACAGAGTCTGATCATTACACACGCGTCGAGCATTTAAACTAGACCTAACAGCTTCAGTTATCAAACCTAATGAGCTGCCTACGCCCTACATAGCCTCACTGACGGACGGACAGATACAGGGATGGATGGATACAGGGATGGATGGATGGATGGATACAGGGATGGATGGATGGATGGATAGATACAGTGATATAGGCATGGATGGATGGATACAGTAAAGGATGGATGGATGGATACAGGGATGGATGGACGGATACAGGGATGGATGGACGGATACAGGGATGGATGGATGGATACAGGGATGGATGGATGGATGGATACAGGGATGGATGGACGGATACAGGGATGGATGGATGGATACAGTGATGGATGGATGGATGGATACAGGGATGGATGGATGGATGGATACAGGGATGGATGGATGGATACAGTGATGGATGGATGGATGGATACAGTGATGGATGGATGGATGGATACAGTGATGGATGGATGGATGGATACAGTGATGGATGGATGGATGGATGGATACAGTGATGGATGGATGGATGGATACAGGGATGGATGGATGGATGGATACAGGGATGGATGGATGATACAGTGATGGATGGATGGATGGATACAGGGATGGATGGACGGATACAGGGATGGATGGATGGATACAGGGATGGATGGATGGATGGATACAGGGATGGATGGATGGATGGATGGATGGATGGATACAGGGATGGATGGATGGATACAGTGATGGATGGATGGATACAGAGATGGATGGATGGATACAGTGATGGATGGATGGATACAGTGATGGATGGATGGATACAGGGATGGATGGATGGATACAGGAATGGATGGATGGATACAGGGATGGATGGATGGATACAGGGATGGATGGATGGATACAGTGATGGATGAATGGATGGATACAGGGATGGATGGATGGATACAGTGATGGATGGATGGATGGATACAGTGATGGATGGATGGATGGATACAGTGATGGATGGATGGATGGATACAGTGATGGATGGATGGATACAGTGATGGATGGATGGATACAGTGATGGATGGATGGATGGATGGATACAGGAATGGATGGATGGATACATGGATGGATACATGGATGGATGGATGGATGGATGGATACAGGGATGGATGGATGGATGGATACAGTGATGGATGGATGGATGGATACAGGGATGGATGGATGGATGGATAAAGGGATGGATGGATGGATGGATGGATGGATACAGAGATGGATGTATGGATACAGAGATGGATGGATGGATACTAGGGCTGGGAATCGCTGGGTACTTCACGATACGATACGATATGCGATACATTGTTCACGATACCGATAATATCACGATATGGCGATACTGGGCGATACTGCGATAATCTACATATTATCAGTAATAACTCACAATATATCATGTTTTAAGAAATAAAATTTTTTTTTAATTAGGAATATTAATCTCCATTTATTTTTTGGGATGAAACACAATAACAAAAACAACTTGTGTCTTATCAGTTGCAACAAAACAGTCACAGACACTATTTTAGTGTAACATTGCTGCAATCAGTAGTAATAAAAATGTTTACGCCGGGGTGTGTCGGCTTCGAGCCAGCACCAACCACGGCTTTCTCACAGAGCTCCGGGTGATGCCGCGTGAGGTGTCTGTACATGTGGTCGTGTTTCCCGTTTTGCGGACTTTTGCGAAGCCAGACATCCCAAGTCTCCCGGAAGTTCCGGGAGTCTCCCGCATAATGATAGCGTCTCCCTGATGCCCGCAAATTAGTTCAAATCTCCCGGAATCTAGAGCGCGCATGCGAGACAGAACAGCCTACTGCGCGCATAACATACATAGCGCGGCAGAGAGGGAGAGAGCGAGAGACTTTGCGTGTGTGCCTCATGAAAGCTAGTCAAATCCAGTCAACTCGGATAATGAATAGAGCGTTTTATAACGGCTTTTAAGATCGATACTTGGCAAGAGCGCATCGAGAATCGATCGCGGGAGTAAATATCGTGATATATCGCCATATCGATATTTTGGCGCACCCCTAATGGATACAGTGATGGATGGATGGATACAGTGATGGATGGATGGATACAGGGATGGATGGATGGATACAGTGATGGATGAATGGATGGATACAGGGATGGATGGATGGATACAGTGATGGATGGATGGATGGATACAGTGATGGATGGATGGATACAGGGATGGATGGATGGATACAGGAATGGATGGATGGATGGATACAGGGATGGATGGATGGATACAGGGATGGATGGATGGATGGATGGATGGATGGATGGATACAGTGATGGATGGATACAGGGATGGATGGATGGATACAGTGATGGATGGATGGATGGATGGATACAGGGATGGATGGATGGATGGATGGATACAGTGATGGATGGATGGATGGATGGATGGATGGATACAGGGATGGATGGATGGATACAGGGATGGATGGATGGATGGATACAGTGATGGATGGATGGATGGATGGATACAGTGATGGATGGATGGATGGATACAGTGATGGATGGATGGACGGATACAGGGATGGATGGATGGATACAGTGATGGATGGATGGATACAGTGATGGATGGATGGACGGATACAGGGATGGATGGATGGATACAGTGATGGATGGATGGATGGATACAGGGATGGATGGATGGATACAGTGATGGATGGATGGATACAGTGATGGATGGATGGATGGATACAGTGATGGATGGATGGATGGATACAGTGATGGATGGATGGATGGATACAGTGATGGATGGATGGATGGATACAGGGATGGATGGATGGATGCAGTGATGGATGGATGGATGGATACAGTGATGGATGGATGGATACAGTGATGGATGGATGGATGGATGGATACAGTGATGGATGGATGGACGGATACAGGGATGGATGGATGGATGGATACAGTGATGGATGGATGGATGGATACAGGGATGGATGGATGGATAGTGATGGATGGATGGATGGATGGATACAGGGATGGATGGATGGATGGATACAGCGATGGATGGATGGATACAGGGATGGATGGATGGATACAGTGATGGATGGATGGATGGATACAGTGATGGATGGATACAGTGATGGATGGATGGATGGATACAGTGATGGATGGATGGATGGATACAGTGATGGATGGATGGATGGATACAGTGATGGATGGATGGATGGATACAGGGATGGATGGATGGATGCAGTGATGGATGGATGGATGGATACAGTGATGGATGGATGGATACAGTGATGGATGGATGGATGGATGGATACAGTGATGGATGGATGGACGGATACAGGGATGGATGGATGGATGGATACAGTGATGGATGGATGGATGGATACAGGGATGGATGGATGGATAGTGATGGATGGATGGATGGATGGATACAGGGATGGATGGATGGATGGATACAGCGATGGATGGATGGATACAGGGATGGATGGATGGATACAGTGATGGATGGATGGATGGATACAGTGATGGATGGATACAGTGATGGATGGATGGATGGATACAGTGATGGATGGATGGATGGATACAGTGATGGATGGATGGATGGATACAGTGATGGATGGATGGATGGATACAGTGATGGATGGATGGATGGATACAGGGATGGATGGATGGATGCAGTGATGGATGGATGGATGGATACAGTGATGGATGGATGGATACAGTGATGGATGGATGGATGGATGGATACAGTGATGGATGGATGGACGGATACAGGGATGGATGGATGGATGGATACAGTGATGGATGGATGGATGGATACAGGGATGGATGGATGGATAGTGATGGATGGATGGATGGATGGATACAGGGATGGATGGATGGATGGATACAGCGATGGATGGATGGATACAGGGATGGATGGATGGATACAGTGATGGATGGATGGATGGATACAGTGATGGATGGATACAGTGATGGATGGATGGATGGATACAGGGATGGATGGATGGATACAGGGATGGATGGATGGATACAGTGATGGATGGATGGATGGATACAGTGATGGATGGATGGATGGATACAGTGATGGATGGATGGACGGATACAGGGATGGATGGATGGATGGATACAGGGATGGATGGATGGATACAGTGATGGATGGATGGATGGATACAGTGATGGATGGATGTTTTATTTCACTGAACTCAACTGACTCTTCTTTGTGAAAGCATTGAAATTTAACAAAAATCAATACATTTCTTTTAGTTTTTCTAGTGGAGGTTTTGAGCTGTGAAAGTTACAGAACGTTTCCTAATACAATAAACCGGATGAGATCAAGGACATTATGATTCATGAGCTCGTAAACACTCATAACTCGTGATCTCCACACCTGTGTTCCTGCAGCGAAGCTCGTGTTTCAGAGGCTTCGGTCGCTCTGAGATCCAGGAACGATTCAGTTCGTTCACAGTTATCAGGGAACATCAAGAAAACTCTTCTCAAAGTGAATTATGTATTCCGCTTAGCTTTCTTAAAGTTGCATCACGTCTCGGCCAGACAGAAAAATCTCATTTGGAGTCGATACAAAAAAAATTGTTATGCTAAATCAAAACATCCAAGTCTGAAAATCTCTCACTCTCTCACTCTCACTCTCTCTCTCTCTCTCTCTCTCTCTCTCTCACTCTCTCACTCTCTCACTCTCTCACTCTCTCACTCTCTCTCTCTCTCTCTCTCTCTCTCTCTCTCTCTCTCTCTCTCTCTCTCTCTCTCACTCTCTCACTCTCTCTCTCTCTCTCTCTCTCTCTCTCTCTCTCTCTCTCTCTCTCAAACATACTCACTCACAAACATACTCACTCACAAACATACTCACTCACAAACATACTCACTCACAAACATACTCACTCACAAACATACTCACT
Source organism: Rhinichthys klamathensis goyatoka (assembly GCF_029890125.1). Taxonomy (NCBI): domain Eukaryota; kingdom Metazoa; phylum Chordata; class Actinopteri; order Cypriniformes; family Leuciscidae; genus Rhinichthys; species Rhinichthys klamathensis. The sequence goes on from NW_026606635.1 coordinate 181,045, forward strand.
CTCTCTCACACACACACACACACACATCAAGAGAGGGCTTTAGCACTTCACAGTGTGTTTTTCCAGCAGAAGTGTGTTTGTTTAGCAGCTGATGGTTATTTTTTTTCTCCATAAAACTGACTCTCTCCTGTCAGCGATTCATCTCTCCATTAGATCCGCACTCGAGGCCACAGACCGGCCCAAACACACACACACACACACACTGAATCAGCAGTGATGACACACAGATGATCCTGCTCATCAGACCGGAACGTTTCCTTCTGTCCCTCGAACCGTCAGACTCACTTCAGCTGCGAGAGCAAGCCGGGATCATTCCTTCATTCCTCTAATGACCAGTGGATGTTTCCTGAAACTAATGTTGCCATAGTGACAGTCGTGGCGTTTACACTCGCCCAGTCTGTGTGACACTGGTGTTACTGGTGTCGTTCTCTACAGATCAGCGGCAGCACAGCAACACTATAAAGGCTAGTTCAGGTTTTAAAGAGAACCTATTATGCTGTGTGTGTGTGTCAAGTCACATTTATTTATATATATATATATATATATCGCTTTTTACAATACAGAGTGTTTCAAAGCAGCTTTACAGAGATAACAGGAAAATAATGCAACAAAGTTTGTTTCTAGAAGAAAATAACAGTCCAGCTTAAGTAAGTTCAGTGATGGTTCATTTTTGTTGTTAAAAAGTTATTAATTTAGTTCATTTATATATATATATAGCCACTCTGGAGAAAACCGTGATGTCATCGCACATGCACACACACTCACACACTCAAACATACTCACACGCACACCACACTCTCAAACATCCTGACACGCACACACACACACACACACACTCAAACATACTGACACACACACACACACTCTCTCTCTCTCTCTCTCTCTCTCTCTCTCACACTCACTCACACACACACTCACGAGTCGCTCAACCTAAAATGACCCTGTGATGATGATGATGTGGCCGTTTCATGTCTAGATGTTCCTGCCAATCAGAATCTCAGCATGACGGGTCGCATCATCACAGATATTAACCGAGTTCAGGCAGAATCTGCAACATCTGCGTCGTGATCAACCAATCAGAGGCGCCGAACCCCCACGAGGACACATCAGCATCAAACACACACAGTTCTCAACTCCACCCGTCTGCTTAACCTCTTCTGCCCGTTAACCAAACGCCCGTCTCCATGGAAACCGTGACGTTGAGTGATAAAACCACCGTAAAGTGCTGACAAGATCTCGTAACCTGAGGAAAACACACCGGATGATTAACAGCGGCCTTCTTATTTTATTCCTCGACAGAAGGAAAATGTGTCCTTTGGAGGAGCGTTTTATGATAATTATTTATGAGCTCATATTCTGAAGTGCTGTGTGCAGTGTGTTTTCTGTAGTGTATATGTAATGTGTAGTGTGTAACGTGTAATGTACTACAGTCTTCAGTGTGTAGTGGTTTATTGAATCAGGGTCAATTGATTAATTAACAGGGATGAAATCAGGTCTTTATTGATCCGAGACTGTGTGTGTGTATGTGTGTGTGTGTGTGTGTCTCTGTCCATCAGCATGTATTTATCTCCAGCTTCTCACAGCACAATAACAGATGATCATGATCTCACACAGTCTGTTTCTCAGACACAAATTAACAATCATTCTGAAACTTTAATTCATCATTACAGCAGGACTGAATGTTCTCAACCTCACACTACAATACACATAATACTCACACTACTCACGATACTCGCACGACTCACGATACTCGCACGACTCACGATACTCGCACGACTCACGATACTCGCACTACTCACGATACTCGCACGACTCACGATACTCACACTACTCACGATACTCGCACTACTCACGATACTCGCACTACTCACACTACTCACGATACTCACACTACTCACGATACTCACACTACTCACGATACTCACACTACTCACGATACTCACACTACTCACGATACTCACACTACTCACGATACTCACACTACTCACGATACTCACACTACTCACGATACTCACACTACTCACGATACTCGCACTACTCACGATACTCGCACTACTCACACTACTCACGATACTCACACTACTCACGATACTCGCACGACTCACGATACTCGCACGACTCACGATACTCGCACTACTCACGATACTCGCACTACTCACGATACTCGCACTACTCACGATACTCACACTACTCACGATACTCGCACTACTCACGATACTCACACTACTCACGATACTCACACTACTCACGATACTCACACTACTCACGATACTCGCACTACTCACGATACTCACACTACTCACGATACTCGCACTACTCACGATACTCGCACGACTCACGATACTCACACTATTCACGATACTCACACTACTCACGATACTCACACTACTCACGATACTCGCACTACTCACGATACTCACACTACTCACGATACTCGCACTACTCACGATACTCGCACTACTCACGATACTCACACTACTCACGATACTCGCACTACTCACGATACTCACACTACTCACGATACTCGCACGACTCACGATACTCGCACTATTCACGATACTCTTACGATACTCGCACGACTCACGATACTCGCACTACTCATGATACTCGCACGACTCACGATACTCGCACGACTCACGATACTCACACTACTCACGATACTCACACTACTCACGATACTCGCACTACTCACGATACTCACACTATTCACGATACTCGCACTACTCATGATACTCACACTACTCACGATACTCGCACGACTCACGATACTCGCACTACTCACGATTCTCTTACGATACTCGCACTACTCACGATACTCGCACGACTCACGATACTCGCCCTACTCATGATACTCACACTATTCACGATACTCGCACTACTCACGATACTCACACTATTCACGATACTCGCACTACTCATGATACTCACGATACTCGATACTCGCACGACTCACGATACTCGCACTACTCACGATACTCGCACTACTCACGATACTCTTACGATACTCGCACTACTCACGATACTCGCACTACTCACGATACTCGATACTCGCACGACTCACGATACTCGCACTACTCACGATACTCGCACTACTCACGATACTCTTACGATACTCGCACTACTCACGATACTCGCACTACTCACGATACTCGCACTACTCACGATACTCTTACGATACTCGCACTACTTACGATACTCGCACTACTCACGATACTCGCACTACTTACGATACTCGCACTACTTACGATACTCGCACTACTTACGATACTCGCACTACTTACGATACTCGCACTACTTACGATACTCGCACTACTTACGATACTCGCACTACTCACGATACTCGCACGACTCACGATACTCGCACTACTCACGATACTCGCACTACTCACGATACTCGCACTACTCACGATACTCGCACTACTCACGATACTCGCACTACTCACGATACTCGCACTACTCACGATACTCACACTACTCACGATACTCGCACTATTCACGATACTCTTACGATACTCGCACTACTTACGATACTCGCACTACTCACGATACTCGCACTACTTACGATACTCGCACTACTTACGATACTCGCACTACTTACGATACTCGCACGACTCACGATACTCGCACGACTCACGATACTCGCACGACTCACGATACTCGCACTACTTACGATACTCGCACGACTCACGATACTCGCACGACTCACGATACTCGCACTACTCATGCTAATAATACTCACACTTATACTCACACTACTCGCATTAATACTCACACGACTCATGATACTCACACTACTCATATGCACACTGCTCATAATACTCATAATACTCCTGCAGTATGTTTAATGTACACAGTATTTACACAAGGTATGGAACACCCGGATGACCTTCTACATTTACAAAAAGTGCAGTATTATATCAGACTTACATGTTTTACACAGAACTGTATGAAAATTCAAAATAGCCATATTTACATATGCAATGACTAGACGCTATTTACAATTACTAGACGCTACTTGCGAGTTTTCATCTCGCAATTCTGACTTTATTTCTCAGAACTGCGTGTTATAAAGTCTGAATTGCGAGATAAAAACATACAATTCTGAGAAAAAAAGTCCGAATTTCAAGTTTATTTCTCGCAATTATGACTTTATAACACAATTCTTAGATAAAAAGTCGGAAACAAGCTTCCATAGGTTCCAAATAAAACTCTTCCTCTAAAAAGATTAGATCAGTTTACATGCATGTCATGTCATGTGACCATTAACCAATATCAGAGAATCACAAACATGTGAATGTTGTTAAATTATTGAATTTAACAACATTTTTGAGAAATAAATTGTCCAATAAGTCATTTGATTCCAGAACAAATGATTCACTAGAATCACCTCATAATGACTCATAAGCAGGATCTTCCCAGCAGCACTTGAGCTCTGGTGTCCTGACAGACGTCGCCCTCTGCTGGAAACCCACACACACTGATGAGAAACTGCTGAGTTTGAGACACTACAAGCTACTGACAACTATACTGAAGCGATTTAAGCGGACAATATCACTTCAATGCCTATCAACAGATTTAGGCATTTTTAATACAAAAGCAATTAGGTTGACAATATTAAACCTGAACAATAGATTTACATTTAAAATGCAACAGACTCTCTTTGTCTATCTATCTAGTCTGTGTATCTATCTATCTATCTGTCTATCTATCTATCTATCTATCTATCTATCTATCTATCTATCTATCTATCTATCTATCTATCTATCTATCTATCTATCTAGTCTGTGTATCTATCTATGTATCTATCTATCTATTTGTCTGTCTGTCTGTCTGTCTATCTATCTATGTGTCTATCTAGTCTGTGTATCTATCTATCTAGTCTGTGTATCTATCTATCTAGTCTGTGTATCTATCTATCTATCTATTTGTCTGTCTGTCTATCTATCTATCTATTTGTCTATCTAGTCTGTGTATCTATCTATCTATCTATCTAGTCTGTGTATCTATCTATCTATCTATCTATCTATCTATCTATCTATCTATCTATCTATCTATCTATCTATCTATCTGTCTGTCTGTCTGTCTGTCTGTCTGTCTGTCTGTCTATCTAGTCTGTCTATCTATCTATCTATCTATCTATCTATCTATCTATCTATCTATCTATCTATCTATCTATCTATCTATCTATCTATCTATCTATCTATCTATCCATCTCTCTCTCCCTCTCTCGATAACACTGACTGCTCTTCCTCATTTCCTCCAGTAGATTATCAGGCCAGAGGCGTTGGGTTCGTGCTCTAGAAAGCCAGTTTTAAGGTTAAAACACACTCTTATAGAGCTCCAAAACCATCCGGATATAAATACTACCGGCACAAAGATGATTCTCCGCATCTGTGCAACATTCATTATAATGTGTGCTAAAAACAGTGTGAGGAGGCCCTCCAGGGGCCCGGGGCCCCGCTGGGTGAATCTAGGCTTCTCTTAACTAACCAGCTCCACCGGGTCTCGGCAGAACCACACCGGGAGAGACTCATTCATCACAGGGCATTTACACGCAGGTTCAGAGATCCGGCTCTGCTGGGTCTCCGGAGGCGGTTTCCATGGAAACGACGGTCAGATCGATTAATCAGGCCTGATGTGTGTTTCATTGTCTACTGGAAACACATACAGGAGCTTCTGCCCCTCTCACTTCTGTCATCCATGGGTCAACAATTAGTGTTGTTTAATGTGGAAAGAGTCTCTTCTGCTCACCAAGGCTGCTTTTATTTTAATCCAAAAATACAGTAAAAATTATGAAATATTATTACGATTTAAAAACACAGTTTTCTATGTGAATATATAGTAAAGTGTAATTTATTCCTGTGATCAAAGCTGAATTTTCAGCATCATTACTCCAGTCTTCAGTGTCACATGATCCTTCAGAAATCACTCTAATATGAGGATTTAATGCTCAAGAGACATATCGCTTCATATTCAAACTGTGATGCACATAAAAGTGTAGGGTAAGTAAGATAAATACTTTTATTTATCAAGGATACATTAAATTGATCAAAACTTACAGTAAAGACATTTATTAAGGTACAAAAGATTCTGTTTCAAATAAATGCTGTTCTTTTGAACTTTCTATTCATCAAAGAATCCTGAGAAATAAAATGTAAATAACTGTTTTCAACACTGATCATAATCATAAATGATCATCATATTAGAGTGATTTCTGAAGGATCATGTGACACTGAAGACTGGAGTAATGATGCTGAAAATACAGCTTTGATCACAGGAATAAATTACATTTTACTATATATTCACATAGAAAACAGCTGATTTACATTGGAATAATATTTCACAATTTTTACTGTATCTGTAATTAAATAAATGCAGCTTTGATGAGCAGAAGAGACTCTTTCAGAAACATCCTCATTCCAATCTTTTAACTGGTAGTGTATAAACTGTAATGCACCCGCTTCAAAAACAGAGAATTTCCCTTTAAAATGTCACTTGTAATTAAAGTCCTTGAAGACACACACACACACACACACACACACACGCCCGTTCCTTTATTCATCAGCTCATTTTCCTGCATGGCGTTTCACATATTTGCTTTTCACCGGTGAAAACACTCGCAGACATCCTTAAAACGAGTCAAACGATCGTCATTCCACTGGAATAAAACACACAAAATCATCAATGATGAATGAAAGATGAAAGCTGGAGAATGATTTTCTCATGTCTTATTCATAAATCGCCCCATAAATATATGCTTGTGCACTTCATCAGATCAAACGCGGCAGGATCTGTTCTCTTGCGGTGTTTTAGTGAATGAACAGGAGTAGCTCATGATTTAGCATTGCAAATGTGTCAGTGTTTAGATTGTAAAGTGTTTCTTTCTGAATAATAAATGACACTTTGTGACCTAATGCACTGACATTCAGACACTCAAGTGCAAGAACAAATACTTCTGGGGATGCTGTACTAACCAAACATGACTGTTCTTATTATTTATCACAGCAAAAACAAATATGCAGATCTAAATCCTGACCTCAGATCAGCAGATGCGCTCATCGACTCAATGCTGCCCTCTACTGACGCCTACACACACCTGAACACACTCCTGCAATGAGTTTCAGCCTGTGTTTGTTATACAGTCCAATATAAATTGCATAAGAATTAGTTCACTTCAGAATTAAAATGTCCTGATAATTTACTCGCCCCCACGTCATCCAAGATGTTCATGTGTTTCTTTCTTCTTTCTTCGGTTTTTGAGGAACACACTCCAGATGTTTCTCCATATAGTGTCTTCAATGGGGTCCAACGGGTCGAAGGTCCAGATGTGAGTTTCAGTGCAGCTTCAAAGTCTCGACACGATCCAGCCGAGGAATAAGAGTCTGATCTAGACAAACCAGCGGACATTTATAAAAAAATATACATTTATATACTTTTAACCACTAATGCTGGTCTTCCACGAGCTGCGATGCGACACACATTACATAATCAGGATGAAAGGTCACACGTGTTCCGGTTCAGAAAGGAAAGGTAGGGCGAAAAATCTCATTTTCTCCTCCAACTTCAAAATCGTCCGACATCGTTGTTTTACCTTTTATTTATTTTGTAAATGGCGTTTCACTTTTAGTCTTTGCACGTTGGCTTTGTAAACACTGGAGCTGTGTCTGAAACCGCTCCCTATCCACTACATAGTGCACTATATCGGGTGTCGGCCATTTTGTAGTGGTGTCCGAATTCTGAGTGAACGACATCATTCCCTACATTCATTCACTACTTTTACCCACAATCCTCTCTGAGTGTACATTCGATGTACACTTGCTGAAGCACTATTTCCCACAATCCAATGCGGAGAGAACCGAGAGAGCAAGTTTAAACCAGAGATTACATTACAGCTCTCTTATTCCTGCTTTAACATTTATTTCATGCTAGTTTTATTTTTCTATTAATCATTACTTGAATAGAACATATTAAAACATTGAGACAATATTATATAGATGAATTGTAAAATTAAATTAAATTATATTTATATCGTTTTTTTTATTAAAATATATTATTTAGGCATTAACACAATTTAATGTGTTTTACTAATGTGTTTTGATAATTTATGGCATTGTTGTTAACTCGTTAAACTGTAAAGGGAGAGATGATTATTTGGTGGATGATTTGAACAATATCCGTTATCATCTGTAGGAAGCGTATTCATTCGAATATAATAACGGTCGCCTGAGGACTCTCGACCACCACGTCATCTGTGAGCGTGAGAGTTACAATTTCAGTCGATGAAACTACAAAGCTGGCACGGAGGTATATACAATTACAAAATAAAGTCATTATGATTGTGATTGTTGTTAATATTATTTTATAAAGTAAGTAACATAAGATAAAAGGAGTTTTATCAGTACGTGTGACGAAGCCTTTTCTGCGACAGCTCCAACTCTCCGACGCACAGTGTAAACGTCAGCGTCCGAATTCACTCACTTCATTTCGTTCACTCCTTGCAGATATGCTATGCTAGTGCACTCAAATGCCATACACTATATAGGGATTAGTGAATGAGTGAACGGTTTCGGACACAGCTTGGGTCTGTTCTTACACCTACGTCCCGCTTGACCTTTCAACCTGATTACGTAATGTGTGTCGCATCACAGATCGTGCCAGACCAGCATTAGTGGTTAAAAGTATTTATTTTGTTATAAATGTCGGCTGGTTTGTCTAGATCAGACTCTTATTCCTCGGCTGGATCGTGTCGAGACTTTGAAGCTGCACTGAAACTCACATCTGGACCTTCGACCCGTTGGACCCCATTGAAGTCACTATATGGAGAAACCCTGGAGTGTGTTCCTCAAAAACCTTCATTTCTTTTCCACTGAAGAAAGAAAGACATGAACATCTTGGATGACGGAGAGTAAATTATCAGGAAACTTTTATTCTGAAGTGAACTACTCCTTTAACTCAA
>NW_026606635.1:192500-205000 GCF_029890125.1 Rhinichthys klamathensis goyatoka
ACGGGACCACGGGTGCTGGAAATAATAGCGGAACTTGGAGTAAACCTCCATCTGTCGGAGGAACCCAAGACACCGTCCACCTGAGAGACACCACACACACACACACGCTTCAAACACAGGCCTGCAGTTCATATTATAAATCAGCAGAGAACCGGCACTTACTCACCCGTGTCGTTCCAAACCCACATGACTTTCTTTTGTGCCGTGAAACACAACAAGAGACACTTTATGATATTTGTATGTTGTTGTTTTTTTTAGAGCTGTTTGCTTTCAATGTAAAGCAGCGTGAACATTCAGCGAATCATCTCATTTTGTGTCATCTCATTTTGTTTTGCGTGAGTAAAAGATAAACACATTTTTTTTCTGGATGAAATAATGATTTAGATCGTCCGAATCACAGTCTACACAAGCACCAGTCCAAAACAAACACTAATGGATGAATTTCATAAAAACATCCAGGTCACATAATATACATACAGACAGACGGACGGACATTTAGACAAACATTCAGACAGACAAACATACAGATAAACATAAATACAGAGACAGACAGACAAACATACAGACAGACAGACAAACATTTACACAAACATTCAGACAGACAAACATACAGACAAACATAAATACAGAGACAGACAGACAGACAAACATTCAGACAGACAAACATAAATACAGAGACAGACAGACAGACAAACATTCAGACAGACAAACATAAATACAGAGACAGACAGACAAACATACAGACAGACAAACATTTACACAAACATTCAGACAGACAAACATACAGACAAACATAAATACAGAGACAGACAGACAGACAGACAAACATTCAGACAGACAAACATACAGACAGACAAACATACAGACAGACAAACATTTACACAAACATTCAGACAGACAAACATACAGACAAACATAAATACAGAGACAGACAGACAGACAGACAAACATACAGACAGACAAACAAACATTTACACAAACATTCAGACAGACAAACATACAGACAAACATAAATACAGAGACAGACAGACAAACATACAGACAGACAAACATTTACACAAACATTCAGACAGACAAACATACAGACAAACATAAATACAGACAGACAGACGAACAGACAGACAAACATTCAGACAAACATACAGACAAACAAACATTCAGACAAACACAAATACAGACAGACAGACATACAGACACACATTTAGACAAACAAACATACAGACAAGCATACAGACAGACAAACATTCAGACAAACATTCAGACAGACAAACATTCAGACAGACAAACAAACAAAAAGACACCTGACAAACATTCAGACAAACATACAGACAAACACAAATACAGAGACAGACAGACAAACACAAATACAGACAGACAGACAGACAGACAAACAGACACACATTTAGACAAACAAACATACAGACAAGAATACAGACAAACAAACATACAGACAAACATTCAGACAGACAAACATTCAGACAGACAAACAAACAAACAAAGATACCTGACAAACATACAGACAAACACAAATACAGAGACAGACAGACAGAGACAGACAAACAAACATTCAGACCAACACAAATACAGACAGACAGACAAACAAAACAAACAAACATACAGACAAGCATACAGACAAACATTCAGACAGACAAACATTCAGACAAACAAACATTCAGACAAACAAACATTCAGACAGACAAACATTCAGACAGACAAACATTCAGACAGACAAACAAACATACAAACAAACAAACATACAAACAAACAAACAAAACAAACATACCTGACAAACATTCAGACAAACATACAGACAAACACAAATACAGAGACAGACAGACAGACAGACAGACAAACACAAATACAGACAGACAGACAAAACAAACATTCAGACAAACACAAATACAGACAGACAGACAAACAGACACACATTTAGACAAACAAACATACAGACAAGCATACAGACAAACAAACATACAAACATTCAGACAGACAAACAAACAAACAAAGATACCTGACAAACATTCAGACAAACATACAGACAAACACAAATACAGAGACAGACAGACAGAGACAGACAAACAAACATTCAGACAAACACAAATACAGACAGACAGACAGACAAACAAAACAAACAAACATACAAACAAACATACAGACAAGCATTCAGACAGACAAACATTCAGACAAACAAACATTCAGACAAACATTCAGACAGACAAACAAACATACAAACAAACAAACAAAACAAACATACCTGACAAACATTCAGACAAACATACAGACAAACACAAATACAGAGACAGACAGACAAACACAAATACAGACAGACAGACAACCACAAATACAGACAGACAGACAACCACAAATACAGACAGACAGACAGACAGACAAACAAAGCAAACATTCAGACAGACATTTCACACAAATGCTCAATGGCTAATAATATCTGACATGAGCGTGCGATGATGATGCAAGAGTTCTGGAATAACCGCCTGCTCAGAAACCATGTGCTGCTGGACTCATTTAGCCTGTGTGTGTGTGTGTGTGTGTGTGTGTGTGTGTGTGTGTGTGTGTGTGTGTGTCCAAATGTCCATGTTTTCACCAAATGTCAAAATATATAAGAATATAATGTCTATTTAAGTAAATATTTCATATACAGTAAATAATATATCTATCTATCTATCTGTCTGTCTGTCTGTCTGTCTGTCTGTCTGTCTGTCTGTCTGTCTGTCTGTCTATCTATCTATCTATCTATCTATCTATCTCTCGGTAAGTGTGTGTGTGTGTGTTTTGGTTATGTTTACATTCATGGCTTCTTGTGCAACGCTGAAACTCTTCCCTTAAACAACAAAAATCACATGTCAAAACAATCAATCTCAGCAACAAAATAATAGGCACGTATGATATCTTTGCATGACGCGTGCACATAATATGCAATGAATAAAGGTGGATGAGTGTAAATGGGAGCCGCTCATTAACCTCAGCACGTGCGTCGGGATCAAAGCAGGAGCAACACACAGTTTTCCAGCATGTTCCATGAGCGACACACACACACACACACACACACACACACACACACACACACACACACACACACAGAGAGATGATCTTAACACATGTAAAGAGTCTTACGCAGACAGTCGTGCGGAGATTCAGATTCAGATTCAGATCCCATCGCCATATCAGTGCTTTCCTTCCGACATCAGTGATGATGATGATGATGATGATAATCCTTCGCGCGCCGCTCGTTCAACGCGTCTGATTTCACGCGCGTCATTCAAAGCGTCCGCGCGCCACATGCGATTACAGAAGCAGAAACAAAACATCATAATCATCATGAGCAAAACACAGAGACCACAACATGGAGACAGACATCTCACTCTCTCTCTCTAATAATAATATTTTTCTCAATAATATTAATAAATAACTATACTGATAATATTTGCAACAATATATTTTTTTACAGTGAATAAAGCGTATTGAATAAAGGACTATATAAACAAATGTGTGTATTTATTTATTTAAATATCGAGGGATAGGGCAATTTTCGAATAAATATAAGACAATTAATATTTAGAACATTAGTTACAGTTATGTAATTATACATTACAGAATATTATAGCTCTGATTGTACTGACACTATTGGATTAAAACAAAAAGCCTGAACTGAATTGAGCTGAATAATGACACTGTTTACTTCTATAAAGCTGCTTTACAGCAGGAATTGAAGTTTCCATCAATGATTCTTTTTTTTTCTCTTTTTTTGTTGTTGTTGAATGATTTAATATTCAAAGACACAATATGCATTTCAGGTGGTATAGTATATAAAGATACGAGAACAAAACGAAATAGCTATATACATAGAAGTATTAATAAACATTTCTAACATAAAGTATTTCTACACAAAAAAATGAGAAGTGAAAATGATGTCTGCGCATGCGCAGTGCGGAGGGAGGGTCGACGCGTCAGAGACACGTGACGTCACCGCTGCTCTGCTTCCTTCTTCCGGGATTGAGAGTCACCAAACATCATCCGCCGAGTGAAATAATGTCTCATCAAACGGGTATTCAGGGTAAGAGTGAGAATTTTTTTTATGATTTATAAATCTGAATCTGTATGATGATAATGCATGAGCGGCGACATACTCACTTAGCGCCGAGATTCACTTAGAGAAATCAAAGAAAATGTGAATAAACCGCGTCTGTCGGCCAGCAGTGGTTTCCCTCAGATCTCAGCGTTATGAATAATTTCATCTTGATGATTTATTTATCGTATGAGTGTTTAAAGATGGGCAGAGTTTTGCTTCAGTGATCTCGAGCACGGGCAACGCCTTCAGCGCGCGCGCTCACGCGCCATATGCAGCCTATAATAATATCACCATACTGTATATCATCATCATACTGTATATCAACATACTGAAATATACATCCTCATCACACTTACTGTTAGTTTAACCCATTCCGCCTCATCAGGAAATAAAACATGCTTTTTGTAAATCATAACTATGACATACAATTCATGATATGACATAAAACGTAGGAATTAGGACATAAAAAGGAGAAATTATGACATACTGTCATATTTATTGAAATTATGACATAAAAAGGCAGAATTATGACATATTTATGAGATAAAAAGTCTAAATCATGACATTAAAAGTAATATTTATGAGAAAAAAGTTAAAACTGTAACAGTAAGTCATTTTTAGCTTAAGTCAACATAACAGTCATAACAGAGAAAAAAGTCAATTAGGACATAAAAGGTCGAAATTAAGACATTCTTAGTCATACTTAAGAGATGAAAAGTAAAAAGTATGACATAACTCATAGGCCTAATTATGACAAAAAGTATGTATAAATGTATAATATATATAATATAAAAAGTATGTATGTATATTAAAGTAACGTATAAAATAAAACGTATTCTAATAATAGTAAATTATAATATTATCTCAATAGTCAATACCTCAATCATCATCATCATCTATTATTATCATATATGAAATAATAACAGTTTATATGAAATAATGATCAGTCACAGTGTCTGAAAACACGTTCTCTCTGTTTCTGACTAATAAAGAATAAAGATTGTTTGTTTTCATGGTTACAGTCCTCAGAGTAATATGAGTGATGTGAGTGTGTTGTTGAGTGTGTGTTCTCGTCCTCAGAGTAATATGAGTGATGTGAGTGTGTTGTTGAGTGTGTGTTCTCGTCCTCAGAGTAATATGAGTGATGTGAGTGTGTTGTTGAGTGTGTGTTCTCGTCCTCAGAGTAATATGAGTGATGTGAGTGTGTTGTTGAGTGTGTGTTCTCGTCCTCAGAGTAATATGAGTGATGTGAGTGTGTTGTTGAGTGTGTGTTCTCTCGTCCTCAGAGTAATATGAGTGATGTGAGTGTGTTGTTGAGTGTGTGTTCTCGTCCTCAGAGTAATATGAGTGATGTGAGTGTGTTGTTGAGTGTGTGTTCTCGTCCTCAGAGTAATATGAGTGATGTGAGTGTGTTGTTGAGTGTGTGTTCTCTCGTCCTCAGAGTAATATGAGTGATGTGAGTGTGTTGTTGAGTGTGTGTTCTCGTCCTCAGAGTAATATGAGTGATGTGAGTGTGTTGTTGAGTGTGTGTTCTCTCGTCCTCAGAGTAATATGAGTGATGTGAGTGTGTTGTTGAGTGTGTGTTCTCTCGTCCTCAGAGTAATATGAGTGATGTGAGTGTGTTGTTGAGTGTGTGTTCTCTCGTCCTCAGAGTAATATGAGTGATGTGAGTGTGTTGTTGAGTGTGTGTTCTCTCGTCCTCAGAGTAATATGAGTGATGTGAGTGTGTTGTTGAGTGTGTGTTCTCTCGTCCTCAGAGTAATATGAGTGATGTGTGTGTGTTGTTGAGTGTGTGTTCTCTCGTCCTCAGAGTAATATGAGTGATGTGAGTGTGTTGTTGAGTGTGTGTTCTCGTCCTCAGAGTAATATGAGTGATGTGAGTGTGTTGTTGAGTGTGTGTTCTCGTCCTCAGAGTAATATGAGTGATGTGAGTGTGTTGTTGAGTGTGTGTTCTCTCGTCCTCAGAGTAATATGAGTGATGTGAGTGTGTTGTTGAGTGTGTGTTCTCTCGTCCTCAGAGTAATATGAGTGATGTGTGTGTGTTGTTGAGTGTGTGTTCTCTCGTCCTCAGAGTAATATGAGTGATGTGAGTGTGTTGTTGAGTGTGTGTTCTCGTCCTCAGAGTAATATGAGTGATGTGAGTGTGTTGTTGAGTGTGTGTTCTCGTCCTCAGAGTAATATGAGTGATGTGAGTGTGTTGTTGAGTGTGTGTTCTCGTCCTCAGAGTAATATGAGTGATGTGAGTGTGTTGTTGAGTGTGTGTTCTCGTCCTCAGAGTAATATGAGTGATGTGAGTGTGTTGTTGAGTGTGTGTTCTCTCATCCTCAGAGTAATATGAGTGATGTGAGTGTGTTGTTGAGTGTGTGTTCTCTCGTCCTCAGAGTAATATGAGTGATGTGAGTGTGTTGTTGAGTGTGTGTTCTCTCGTCCTCAGAGTAATATGAGTGATGTGAGTGTGTTGTTGAGTGTGTTCTCTCGTCCTCAGAGTAATATGAGTGATGTGAGTGTGTTGTTGAGTGTGTGTTCTCGTCCTCAGAGTAATATGAGTGATGTGAGTGTGTTGTTGAGTGTGTGTTCTCTCGTCCTCAGAGTAATATGAGTGATGTGAGTGTGTTGTTGAGTGTGTGTTCTCGTCCTCAGAGTAATATGAGTGATGTGAGTGTGTTGTTGAGTGTGTGTTCTCTCGTCCTCAGAGTAATATGAGTGATGTGAGTGTGTTGTTGAGTGTGTGTTCTCTCGTCCTCAGAGTAATATGAGTGATGTGAGTGTGTTGTTGAGTGTGTGTTCTCTCGTCCTCAGAGTAATATGAGTGATGTGTGTGTGTTGTTGAGTGTGTGTTCTCGTCCTCAGAGTAATATGAGTGATGTGAGTGTGTTGTTGAGTGTGTGTTCTCTCGTCCTCAGAGTAATATGAGTGATGTGAGTGTGTTGTTGAGTGTGTGTTCTCGTCCTCAGAGTAATATGAGTGATGTGAGTGTGTTGTTGAGTGTGTGTTCTCGTCCTCAGAGTAATATGAGTGATGTGAGTGTGTTGTTGAGTGTGTGTTCTCTCGTCCTCAGAGTAATATGAGTGATGTGTGTGTGTTGTTGAGTGTGTGTTCTCGTCCTCAGAGTAATATGAGTGATGTGAGTGTGTTGTTGAGTGTGTGTTCTCTCGTCCTCAGAGTAATATGAGTGATGTGAGTGTGTTGTTGAGTGTGTGTTCTCTCGTCCTCAGAGTAATATGAGTGATGTGAGTGTGTTGTTGAGTGTGTGTTCTCTCGTCCTCAGAGTAATATGAGTGATGTGAGTGTGTTGTTGAGTGTGTGTTCTCTCGTCCTCAGAGTAATATGAGTGATGTGAGTGTGTTGTTGAGTGTGTGTTCTCTCGTCCTCAGAGTAATATGAGTGATGTGAGTGTGTTGTTGAGTGTGTGTTCTCGTCCTCAGAGTAATATGAGTGATGTGAGTGTGTTGTTGAGTGTGTGTTCTCGTCCTCAGAGTAATATGAGTGATGTGAGTGTGTTGTTGAGTGTGTGTTCTCTCGTCCTCAGAGTAATATGAGTGATGTGAGTGTGTTGTTGAGTGTGTGTTCTCTCGTCCTCAGAGTAATATGAGTGATGTGAGTGTGTTGTTGAGTGTGTGTTCTCTCGTCCTCAGAGTAATATGAGTGATGTGAGTGTGTTGTTGAGTGTGTGTTCTCTCGTCCTCAGAGTAATATGAGTGATGTGAGTGTGTTGTTGAGTGTGTGTTCTCTCGTCCTCAGAGTAATATGAGTGATGTGAGTGTGTTGTTGAGTGTGTGTTCTCTCGTCCTCAGAGTAATATGAGTGATGTGAGTGTGTTGTTGAGTGTGTGTTCTCTCGTCCTCAGAGTAATATGAGTGATGTGAGTGTGTTGTTGAGTGTGTGTTCTCTCGTCCTCAGAGTAATATGAGTGATGTGAGTGTGTTGTTGAGTGTGTGTTCTCTCGTCCTCAGAGTAATATGAGTGATGTGAGTGTGTTGTTGAGTGTGTGTTCTCGTCCTCAGAGTAATATGAGTGATGTGAGTGTGTTATTGAGTGTGTGTTCTCTCGTCCTCAGAGTAATATGAGTGATGTGAGTGTGTTGTTGAGTGTGTGTTCTCTCGTCCTCAGAGTAATATGAGTGATGTGAGTGTGTTGTTGAGTGTGTGTTCTCGTCCTCAGAGTAATATGAGTGATGTGAGTGTGTTGTTGAGTGTGTGTTCTCGTCCTCAGAGTAATATGAGTGATGTGAGTGTGTTGTTGAGTGTGTGTTCTCGTCCTCAGAGTAATATGAGTGATGTGAGTGTGTTGTTGAGTGTGTGTTCTCGTCCTCAGAGTAATATGAGTGATGTGAGTGTGTTGTTGAGTGTGTGTTCTCGTCCTCAGAGTAATATGAGTGATGTGAGTGTGTTGTTGAGTGTGTGTTCTCTCGTCCTCAGAGTAATATGAGTGATGTGAGTGTGTTATTGAGTGTGTGTTCTCTCGTCCTCAGAGTAATATGAGTGATGTGAGTGTGTTGTTGAGTGTGTGTTCTCTCGTCCTCAGAGTAATATGAGTGATGTGAGTGTGTTGTTGAGTGTGTGTTCTCGTCCTCAGAGTAATATGAGTGATGTGAGTGTGTTATTGAGTGTGTGTTCTCTCGTCCTCAGAGTAATATGAGTGATGTGAGTGTGTTGTTGAGTGTGTGTTCTCGTCCTCAGAGTAATATGAGTGATGTGAGTGTGTTGTTGAGTGTGTGTTCTCTCGTCCTCAGAGTAATATGAGTGATGTGAGTGTGTTGTTGAGTGTGTGTTCTCGTCCTCAGAGTAATATGAGTGATGTGAGTGTGTTGTTGAGTGTGTGTTCTCGTCCTCAGAGTAATATGAGTGATGTGAGTGTGTTATTGAGTGTGTGTTCTCTCGTCCTCAGAGTAATATGAGTGATGTGAGTGTGTTGTTGAGTGTGTGTTCTCTCGTCCTCGGAGTAATATGAGTGATGTGAGTGTGTTGTTGAGTGTGTGTTCTCTCGTCCTCAGAGTAATATGAGTGATGTGAGTGTGTTGTTGAGTGTGTGTTCTCTCGTCCTCAGAGTAATATGAGTGTGAGTGTGTTGTTGAGTGTGTGTTCTCTCGTCCTCAGAGTAATATGAGTGATGTGAGTGTGTTGTTGAGTGTGTGTTCTCTCGTCCTCAGAGTAATATGAGTGATGTGAGTGTGTTGTTGAGTGTGTGTTCTCTCGTCCTCAGAGTAATATGAGTGTGAGTGTGTTGTTGAGTGTGTGTTCTCTCGTCCTCAGAGTAATATGAGTGATGTGAGTGTGTTGTCGAGTGTGTGTTCTCTCGTCCTCAGAGTAATATGAGTGATGTGAGTGTGTTGTTGAGTGTGTGTTCTCTCGTCCTCAGAGTAATATGAGTGTGAGTGTGTTATTGAGTGTGTGTTCTCTCGTCCTCAGAGTAATATGAGTGATGTGAGTGTGTTGTTGAGTGTGTGTTCTCTCGTCCTCAGAGTAATATGAGTGATGTGAGTGTGTTGTTGAGTGTGTGTTCTCTCGTCCTCAGAGTAATATGAGTGATGTGAGTGTGTTGTTGAGTGTGTGTTCTCTCGTCCTCAGAGTAATATGAGTGTGAGTGTGTTGTTGAGTGTGTGTTCTCTCGTCCTCAGAGTAATATGAGTGATGTGAGTGTGTTGTTGAGTGTGTGTTCTCTCGTCCTCAGAGTAATATGAGTGATGTGAGTGTGTTGTTGAGTGTGTGTTCTCTCGTCCTCAGAGTAATATGAGTGATGTGAGTGTGTTGTTGAGTGTGTGTTCTCGTCCTCAGAGTAATATGAGTGTGAGTGTGTTGTTGAGTGTGTGTTCTCTCGTCCTCAGAGTAATATGAGTGATGTGAGTGTGTTGTTGAGTGTGTGTTCTCTCGTCCTCAGAGTAATATGAGTGTGAGTGTGTGTTCTCTCGTCCTCAGAGTAATATGAGTGATGTGAGTGTGTTGTTGATTGTGTGTTCTCTCGTCCTCAGAGTAATATGAGTGATGTGAGTGTGTTGTTGAGTGTGTGTTCTCTCGTCCTCAGAGTAATATGAGTGATGTGAGTGTGTTGTTGAGTGTGTGTTCTCTCGTCCTCAGAGTAATATGAGTGATGTGAGTGTGTTGTTGAGTGTGTGTTCTCGTCCTCAGAGTAATATGAGTGATGTGAGTGTGTTGTTGAGTGTGTGTTCTCTCGTCCTCAGAGTAATATGAGTGTGAGTGTGTTGTTGAGTGTGTGTTCTCTCGTCCTCAGAGTAATATGAGTGATGTGAGTGTGTTGTTGAGTGTGTGTTCTCGTCCTCAGAGTAATATGAGTGATGTGAGTGTGTTGTTGAGTGTGTGTTCTCTCGTCCTCAGAGTAATATGAGTGATGTGAGTGTGTTGTTGAGTGTGTGTTCTCTCGTCCTCAGAGTAATATGAGTGATGTGAGTGTGTTGTTGAGTGTGTGTTCTCTCGTCCTCAGAGTAATATGAGTGATGTGAGTGTGTTGTTGAGTGTGTGTTCTCTCGTCCTCAGAGTAATATGAGTGATGTGAGTGTGTTGTTGAGTGTGTGTTCTCTCGTCCTCAGAGTAATATGAGTGATGTGAGTGTGTTGTTGAGTGTGTGTTCTCTCGTCCTCAGTAATATGAGTGATGTGAGTGTGTTGTTGAGTGTGTGTTCTCTCGTCCTCAGAGTAATATGAGTGATGTGAGTGTGTTGTTGAGTGTGTGTTCTCTCGTCCTCAGAGTAATATGAGTGATGTGAGTGTGTTGTTGAGTGTGTGTTCTCTCGTCCTCAGAGTAATATGAGTGATGTGAGTGTGTTGTTGAGTGTGTGTTCTCTCGTCCTCAGAGTAATATGAGTGATGTGAGTGTGTTGTTGAGTGTGTGTTCTCTCGTCCTCAGAGTAATATGAGTGATGTGAGTGTGTTGTTGAGTGTGTGTTCTCTCGTCCTCAGAGTAATATGAGTGATGTGAGTGTGTTGTTGAGTGTGTGTTCTCTCGTCCTCAGTAATATGAGTGATGTGAGTGTGTTGTTGAGTGTGTGTTCTCTCGTCCTCAGAGTAATATGAGTGTGAGTGTGTTGTTGAGTGTGTGTTCTCTCGTCCTCAGAGTAATATGAGTGATGTGAGTGTGTTGTTGAGTGTGTGTTCTCTCGTCCTCAGAGTAATATGAGTGATGTGAGTGTGTTGTTGAGTGTGTGTTCTCTCGTCCTCAGAGTAATATGAGTGTGAGTGTGTTGTTGAGTGTGTGTTCTCTCGTCCTCAGAGTAATATGAGTGTGAGTGTGTTGTTGAGTGTGTGTTCTCTCGTCCTCAGAGTAATATGAGTGATGTGAGTGTGTTGTTGATTGTGTGTTCTCTCGTCCTCAGAGTAATATGAGTGATGTGAGTGTGTTGTTGAGTGTGTGTTCTCTCGTCCTCAGAGTAATATGAGTGATGTGAGTGTGTTGTTGAGTGTGTGTTCTCTCGTCCTCAGAGTAATATGAGTGATGTGAGTGTGTTGTTGAGTGTGTGTTCTCTCGTCCTCAGAGTAATATGAGTGATGTGAGTGTGTTGTTGAGTGTGTGTTCTCTCGTCCTCAGAGTAATATGAGTGATGTGAGTGTGTTGTTGAGTGTGTGTTCTCTCGTCCTCAGAGTAATATGAGTGTGAGTGTGTTGTTGAGTGTGTGTTCTCTCGTCCTCAGAGTAATATGAGTGATGTGAGTGTGTTGTTGAGTGTGTGTTCTCTCGTCCTCAGAGTAATATGAGTGATGTGAGTGTGTTGTTGAGTGTGTGTTCTCTCGTCCTCAGAGTAATATGAGTGATGTGAGTGTGTTGTTGAGTGTGTGTTCTCTCGTCCTCAGAGTAATATGAGTGATGTGAGTGTGTTGTTGAGTGTGTGTTCTCTCGTCCTCAGAGTAATATGAGTGATGTGAGTGTGTTGTTGAGTGTGTGTTCTCGTCCTCAGAGTAATATGAGTGTGAGTGTGTTGTTGAGTGTGTGTTCTCTCGTCCTCAGAGTAATATGAGTGATGTGAGTGTGTTGTTGAGTGTGTGTTCTCTCGTCCTCAGCGGCTGAAGAGCTGAAGGATGTCTTCGGCAGCGCCAGGAACGGACAGTACAGACTCCTGAAGATCGTGATAGAAAATGGTATCTGATAATCATAAACACTTCAATATTCCCAGAATTATGAGTAATTGACGTGTGTGTGTGTGTGTGTGTGCAGAGGAGCTGGTTCTGGGCATGACTGAAGCCTGCTCTGGTAGTTGGGAGGAAGACTACGAGCGTCTGCTTCTGCCGGCGCTGGAGAAAGATCTGCCGAGCTTCATCCTCTTCCGGCTGGACTCCAGCAACAGCCTGGGTCACGAGTGGGTCTTCATCGCCTGGTCACCTGACCACTCGCCCGTAAGACATCACTGCACATCACACTCTTCATCGCCTGGTCACCTGACCACTCGCCCGTAAGACACCACTGCAC
>NW_026606635.1:210000-212500 GCF_029890125.1 Rhinichthys klamathensis goyatoka
TTGAGGTATTTATCTGACAAAATTCTTTTGCGAAAAAAAAGGCAAACTACAGCTACAAGTTTTATTTTACTATGCAAAAAAAAAAAAAAAAAAGCTAACAGGAAAAAGCAAACATAATCAGTTACTAATATTTAATTTGTTTTTTTTTGGTCCATAATTTCTTTGTATGACAGTCCAGCCAAAATTATGTCAGCACAATTTGTCATGTTCCATTGCGTTATTATCATCACAAATAAAACATCGACTCCAAGCACAACTACTGTGATTACAACACCGTCACCACATTTATAACATTAACATGTGAGCGGCGTGAGTGTTCGTCAGCTTGTCCTGCAGATCTGTGATCAGTGACGTGTTTCCTCAGTGTTCATCTACTCCATGCCGGGCTACAGCTGTGGGATCCGCGAGCGCATGCTGTACTCCAGCTGCAAGAACCCTCTGCTGGACATGGTGGAGAACACACTGCACATGGAGGTGGAGAAGAAGGTGTGTGTGCGCTCTCTCCTCCATACAGCACTTCTGGGGTTAAACAGGAGCATTTGTTAATAATTATCAAATTACTTCATTTCTTTTTCAAATTGAAATCTTATTGTGAAGTGATAACAAAATTAATTTTGATATTAGAAATATGAATAGTTTATATTTATTATGTTTAATTTTTTTTTAGGTATCCTAAAATAGTTTTAATCCTGGTTATACCAAAAAATTATGTATCAATATTTTAAATTATTTTTTAATAATTTCTGTTCTAATTTTATTTGCTTTTACTTCTTATTTTATTTCTTATATTAGGAATACAAAATTTTTATATTTATTATTTTATATATATATATTAGGGGTGTAACGGTTCACAAAATTCACGGTTCGGTTCGATACAATACACTTGTGTCACGGTTCGGTACGATTCGGTACGTTTCCGATACAGCAAAAAGAAAGAAATGCCAGAGAAATTTCCTTGATTAAATTTTTTTAATTATATTTTTATTAAAACTAACATCATAAAGTATGATATTTTTTTTACTTTGAGCAATGATGGAGCTATACTTGACTTTTCTTAGGAGCATATAAAACAAAACAGCTCCTTCGACAAAATGAAATGTAATATTGTAGTAGTTATAAACAAAGGTTTATTTTAGTTCAGATTAACATTTGAGGGCAGCAATTGTATTCATATTGTCAAAATAAAACCGATGTAAAATTTTGGTCGGCAGGAAAAATGGTCCAATGGTCCAATGGTTCGGTTCAAAAATGCGTACCGAAAACCGAACCGAAAGCCTCGTACCGAACGGTTCAATACGAATACGTGTATCGTTACACCCCTAATATATATGTATATATATATATATATATATATATATAATCCTATTATTGTTTTAAAACATTTAAAATGATGCTAACATGATTTTATTCCTAATTAAATCCTATATTTGTATTTTAAATTATTTTTATAATTTTATTTATATAAAATAAATTATATTATAATTATAATTTGTATGTGATTTTACTTATTTATTTTTTCATTTGAATTACTATATATATAAAATATTAATTCAAATTACATTAAAATGAATTTACAAAATAAAACTATTTTAGGATCATTTTAATACATAATATAATACATATATTAAAATGATCCTAAAATAATGTTTAATTTTTTTAATAATTCTAATTAAATTAGAAATAAAAAGTATTAAATAAAATAGTATATTTTTATTATTTAAAATTATTTGTATCATTTTATTTGATTTTATATCTTAATTTTTTGTATTCTTATTAAATATATAAGGAATAAGAATAGTTTATTTATTTTAAATTAATATTTTGTATTTTAATTCAAAATTTAATTAATTTATTTTTTATTTCAAATTCTAAACAACCTAAACTAAATGTTGAGCGTGATGTAAAAGTGTAGGCTAAGTGTGTGTGTTCCTCCGCAGCTGGAGATCGATAACGGCGACGAGCTGACGGCTGACTTCCTGTACGACGAGGTTCACCCGAAGCAACACGCGCACAAGCAGGCCTTCGCTAAACCGCGCGGGCCGCCGGGCCGGAGGGGCGAGCGCAGGATCACACGGCCCGCCGACGACTAGCCTAGCGCTAGCGTTAAACCCAAGAGGCCACCAAGCTGTCGAGCGCGTACTTCCCACAATCCCCTGCAGGAAGCCACGCGCTGAACTATGCACCATTACACAAACGCCCATCGCGAGGTGTGCTTCAATTCAGCGACTTATTTTATTTAATTATTTTAACAAACGATCAATGAAATTCAGAAAAGCTTTTGTGATTTTAAAGCGTGCCAAACTCACGATCGCAGTCACTGAAACATTCGCCATTCCTTTTATCCAGTCTTATTTTGTTACATTGTTACTGTACATTGTCTTTTTTACCAAACACGAGTCACATGTTAATCTTGCTCACGTCGGACGGATCGAACCGAACTCACGTCACACACTTTTTTACCGCATCACATATTTTGATATGATCGTGTTTCGTTCTCATG
>NW_026606635.1:215000-312500 GCF_029890125.1 Rhinichthys klamathensis goyatoka
GTGTTTGGCTGAAGCTCGCGTCAACCCGAAGTCGGAGATCTTCGCAACCAAGCCTTCATCCAACAAGATGTTCGCGCTGTCGAACAGAAGAAATAACGGGCGTTTGTGAGTTACTCTGGATTCAAACCCCACAGACAATATTGTGCAACATGATGATGTCAAATAGGTTTTTTAAGTCACCAAAGCTGCTTTTATTTGATCAAAAATACAGGAAAAATTGTGAAATATTATTATGATTTAGAATAGCTGTTTTCTGAGTGAATATATAGTGAAATATAATTTATTCCTGTGATCAAAGCTGCTTTTATTTGATCAAAAATACAGTAAAAATAGTGAAATATTATTATAATGTAAATCATCGGTTTTCTATGTGAATATATAGTCAAATATAATTTATTCCTGTGATCAAAGCTGAATTTTCAGCATCATTACTCCAGTCTTCAGTGTCACATGATCCTTCAGAAATCACTCTAATATGAGGATCTGATGCTCAAGAAACATTGTAAACATTAATATTTTTATGGAAACTGTGACATATTTTATTTTCCGCGATTCTTTGATGAATAGAAACATTTTAAAACATCAGAAACTTATAGTAAACTTATCAAGACACCAAAACTAAATTTGAGTTTTGAAGTTTAATCATTTTAAAATAATGTGAAAATGAAATGTTTTTGAAAACTTACAAAAACTACTTGTGTGTAAAACAGAAACATTAGAGCTGAAGAGGTGTCGCTCACCTCTTGACGTCTCGATGGATGTGGTTGTTCTGGTGCAGGAACTGCAGACCTCGAGCCGATCCGGCGCTGATCCAGCATCTGCTCCGCCAGGAGAGAGGAGGAGAGCCGTCCACACACGCCAGCCGGTCCAGCAGCGAGCCCTGGGGCATGAAGGAGTACACCAGACACATGTGCTGCCCCTCACTGGAGGACCCCAGCAGCTCCACCAGATGCTCATGCTTCAGACTGAGTGAAGAGAGAGAGAGGGGGAAGGAGGGAGAGAGGGGGAGAGAGAGGGAGAGAGAGAGGGAGAGAGAGGGAGAGAGAGAGAGAGAGAGAGAGAGAGAGAGAGAGAGAGAGAGAGAGAGAGAGAGGAGAGAGAGAGAGAGAGAGAGAGAGAGAGAGAGTGAGAGAGAGAGAGGGAGAGAGAGAGAGAGAGGAGAGAGAGGGAGGAGAGAGAGAGGGGGGAGAGAGAGAGACAGAGGGGGAGAGAGAGAGACAGAGGGGGAGAGAGATTGCCAATGAGGAATAAAACAAATTCATATTCAATATAAATTCAATCCAAAAACTGCTGAATCAATGAAAGATGAAATGACAGAAGACTTGAAAAATATATACATATTTTTTCCAATATACATTTATTCATTCACATATGAATAACATGTGTGTGTGTGTTTGTGTGTGTGTGTGTGTGTACAAATAAAAAATTATTTATACATTTTATTTTATAAATATCTTATATAATACAATGTTTTATACATAAATTACTTAATAAATAATAAATATAACATTTTATATATAATCAATATGGTTGAATAATATATGTTTATTTATAGATTATAATATTATAATATATATAATAAAATTATATTAAAATATATTAAATCCATAATTTTTCATGATGTAATTATAAAATGTATATATGTATAATAGGTATATATATATATATATATATATATATATATATATATATATATATATATATATATATATAAATAAAACTTTTTTTTTATATATTTTTGATTATTAGATTATTTATAAGACATTTTATATAATATATATATATATATATTTATAAATATATGTTGTTTTGTATATATATATATATATAGAGAGAGCAATGTTAGATTTTTTATAGATTCTAAATTACATATAATATTTTAGATATAATAAAATTACATATAAAAATACATTCAATCCATAGTTTTTTCATAATGTAATTTAAAAATGTCATTTTATATTTATAATTATTTTAAATATATATTTGTACCTCCTGAGAGTTTGAATTTCTTGATTAAACTGAGTCTTCATGTCTTCGAGTGAGCCGTCGTCCATCTAGAACAAAACAAATGTTACCATGATGACATTTTTTTAACTTTGTTTAGACCATATTTACTGTCTACTTTCATCAAATGCAGAAGTAAAACGGTTATCAAACACATGAAACTTGTTGATTTGATAGTTTAGTGGTATTCGCAGAAGTACTGAGGTCAAACTCACAGGATTGAGCTTCTTCACAGCTACATAAGAGTCTCCCATCCGGCCTCTGAAGACGACGCCGAAGCCGCCGGAGCCGAGCCGACAGCCTCCGTCCACCAGGGGGCGCTCGTCCCAATCGCTGGTAATGACCGTCAGCTCGCGGTAAGAGAACGTGTGGAACCCTGGGTGAGAGAGGGGTTCAGGGGCTGATGGGTAACGGATGTCTGATGTGGTTATATAAAGACCTTCAGAGCTGCTCCATGTGTTCTCCTCGGGTCCGGTGCTGCTGTCCGGCTCCAGCACACGCGTCTCCTGCTGAACGGGGTTAGGGACCTCGGGACAGGCGGACAGGTGAAGCACTTCTTCAGATGAGCCTGATTTCAAAAGTGTTTATTATAAATGATTTATAGGTGCACATCATCATTATTGTGTTAATAATGTTGAATGAGAATAAGTTCCTCTTGCAGCATCTCTTCTCTTCTCTGGTGACAAAATCAAGCCCCGCCCACATTTGTTCTTGTTCCAGAAGTGTTTCACTCGATATACGACACTATAGAGGAGAAAAGACGACCGCAACTTCTCTTTCATGCTGACTTTAATACATCTACGTCTACAGATACATTTGGAAAAGCATCTTTTTCTGATGATTTAAAGGGGGCCTATTACCTTACTTTTACATGGCGTTTAAACATAAATGTGTGTCGGCAGTGTGTGTACACAACCACCCTATACTGGTAAAAATCCACTCACTCTTTTTTTTTTATCCTCATCATAAGTCATAATTAGTGTCTCAGAACAAGTTGTTTGCAGTTTCTCTGCAATGTGACGTCACTTATGCTTAAGCCCCGCCCACGACTGCTGATGGACTCCACCCTATTAGCATAGACCCCGCCCACGACTGCTGATGAACTCCACCCTATTAGCATAGACCCCGCCCACGACTGCTGATGAACTCCACCCTATTAGCATAGACCCCGCCCACGACTGCTGATGGACTCCGCCCTATTAGCATAGGCCCCGCCCACGACTGCTGATGGACTCCGCCCTATTAGCATAGGCCCCGCCCACGACTGCTGATGGACTCCGCCCTATTAGCATAGGCCCCTCCCCTCAGTGAGCTGTACATAGTCCACCATGTCTACACTGTAAAAACGCCAATTAATAAAATGTTGGAAGAACAAAAATATTTAAGTTGAACCAATATTCATGCTTGGTATTAGTTAAGAAGACATATTATATTAAGTCTACAAAAATATATTTGAAAAAAAATTAAATGAAGGGATATTTTCAAATCCAGTCAACTTTAGGATGGCTAATGTTGACTGGACTAATAAACACAAATCTAGCCAATATTTGCTAAGTATAAGGCCAGCTATGCTATACAATATTTTAATGCGTAAAACAGAACATATTTGTTGTTTTGTTGTTAAAATGAACATTTATAAATATTTAATAAACATTTGATATAATATCAAAACAACATCAAATTGTCGAGGTTTCGTTTCTGCACTATGAGAGCGGATGGATCCTATACAACACTTTAATATATAAAACCTTTATTTTTTAAATCTTGAATTTAAGCCGTCTATTTTTGGTAATAAACACAAAATAAAAGCGCATCGCTACATTTATAGAGAATGGAAGGATCTGGATTATGGTTCACTTGATTTTGCGGAAGGATACAGCATTTGACTTCGCGGGTTTTACAAGGCAGTGGCTCGGCTGCGGACCGGTAGCTACTGCGGGTGAGGGAGACATTGGCAAAGACGTTCTTAACTCAAGGTAAGTGGCTCTGAATAAATGATCGATTTTAAACCTAATAACGACAAAAATGTACAACATATGTGATGGTTTTTTGTTGTTACGTCCTGAGACGGATTTAGAAATGTTTTTATTAGTTATGTCCGAGAGAAAGTTAACTTAAGTGTAACGTTAGGCCTATGTCAAGTTCACTCGGCACGGAATATGTTAAATTATAGAATATGTTCAAGTTTATCGACAAAAACGTATTATGTACACCATATTCGTACAACATAAGCATATTAATTGTTTTTGTGTAGATATTTATAAGCGAAAGTTACATTTTAAACCGTAACGTTAAGCCTAACGTTATGTCCGAGGGGAAGGCTGCCATATAACGTACGTCTACCTAAGGGAACGTGGTATATTACCTCGTTTAAATCCTAAAACATGTCAAATGTACTACTATAATGTGTAATAGCTTTAATTTCGGGATGTTTTATGATATTTTTTGTGTTTCCGTAACGTGAAGAGTTGATATGAAGAGAACGCGGTCTTTCTCTCATCATTTTAGCCTAATGTCACGTTAGGCCCACTTTTATGGATGCGAAGAGTTATTGAAATCTATGAAACGTGTAATGTTAAACACATTAATACGCTATTTTAGGGTAACTTAAGCGTGATGAATAAGGTTAAGATTGTGAAAACTTTTGCAATTGTCTCGTGGAGAGACCAACATAAACCTGAATATCTAACGGTCCATCTACGATAAAATGGCGCTCATTTTGAAACAGCGTTTTGACCCCTTGAGGACGGCATTTCATAAAGCCGTTATCAGTGGGTGTCTCGATAAGCTGCCTAGGTCGTGAATCAGCTGATACTATTATTTTGTGTACTCAAATTCGTGCACTGGTAATTGATTTATATTAGTAATCACATAACCTTGGATTAGAGTTCTTACATTTTTTAAACGCTTTATTGTATAGCCAAAGTGTATTTCAATTATAAATGTAACATTTAGCTGTTGAAAATTCATTGAAAAATAAGTTCAAGTAGTTTTGATGAACAGTTGTTTTTATTATCTCTTATAACAATTTATCTTTTTCCCTCCCATTATTCATCTATCCTATGTGGTTCAAACCAGAGAGGCGATGATGTGGAGAGGCAGACCAGAGGGATGCAAATTTGTCTCCTTGAGACAGTCATTGATGCTGGAGGCCTGGATTCAGTGGTGGAGGAAGAAGTTCTAATAAACATTTCAGATGTACCAACTGCCTTTGGATTGCTTTTTGGACTGCTTTACACTCTATATATTGATTACCCCTAACAGTGGAAGTACCTTTTTGAAGCAGTGCAAAAGGTATTTCTGGGTCTTGACAGAGTTAGTGTTCTGCTCAAATACAGTCTTGTTTAGAGGTCAGAGGTGGTGCAGGGATGACATCAAAACCCAAAAGACTAATTCGCCACTGGTTCCCTCAAAATATTCCTATGCTTTAAAAAAAATATACATATATTTTTTCAATTTGTTAGTGAAATAAGGTTTGTGGTAAACAAGTTGATGACACTTAGATATTTTATTCTACAATGTTAAGACAATGATAAAAACGTTTGGGGTGTATGTGTGTGTAGTTTACATTGTAGAACAGAAAATCCATTCAAGTATTGTCAAATTGTGTTTACCACAGAGCTTATTTCACCAATAAACGAGGAACCAGTGTCGAATTAGACTTTCGGGTTTTGACATCATCCCTGCACCTCTCTTGAGTGTTATGATGCCAAATATTCGGTTGTTGATTTTCAATACTTTTTATACTTATGAAATATCTCGGACACCATTTTGTTACCAGTCAGTTTTTTAATACTTTTTATACTCATGAAATATCTCGGACACCATTTTGTTACCAGTTGTTGTTGTTGTGTTCTTTTTAGTGGTCAAATCACTTAATCACGATTAATCCCATCTAACATAAAAGTTTGTGTATAATGTGTGTATGTATATATATATATATATATATATATTATCTTTTGTTATATATGATATATACATGTATATGTGTGTCTGTGTGTGTGTATATATACACACTATATTGCCAAAAGTTTTGGGACGTCTGCCTTTACAAGCACATGAACTTTAATGACCCCATTATTAATCCGTAGGGTTTAATTTGGAGTTGGCCACCCTTTGCCACTATAACCGCTTCAACTTTTCTGGGAAGGCTTTCCACAAGGTGTAGGAGTGTGTTTATAGGAATTTTGACCATTCTTTTAGAAGCGCATTTGTGAGGTCAGGCATTAATGTTAGACCTGGATAACAGTTTCTTATTCATCCCAAAGGTGTTCTATCGGGTTGAGGTGCAGGACGCTGTGCAGGCCAGTCAAGTTCCTCCACACCAAACTCTTTATCCATGCCTTTATGGACCTGCTTTGTGCATTGGTGCGCAGTCTTGTTGGAACAGGAAGAGGCCATCCCCAAACTGTTGATTGTAAAGTTAGGTGGAGGGGGGATTATGGTGTGGGGTTGTTTTTCAGGGGTTGGGCTCGCCCCCTTAAGTTCCAGTGAAAGGAACTCTTAAAGCTTCAGCATACCAAGACATTTTGAAAAATTTCATGCTCCCAACTTTGTGCTAACACTTTGGGGATGGCCTCTTCCTGTTCCAACAAGACTGCGCACCAGTGCACAAAGCAGGTCCATAAAGACATGGATGAAGAGTTTGGTGTGGAGGAACTTGACTGGCCTGAACAGAGTCCTGACCTCAACCTGATAGAACACCTATAGGATAAATTAGAGCAGAAACTGTTATCCAGGTCTAACATCAGTGCCTGACCTCACAAATGCGCTTCTAAAAGAATGGTCAAAATTCCTATAAACACACTCACCTTGTGGAAAGCCTTCCTAGAAGAGTTGAAGCTGTTATAGTGGCAAAGGGTGGCCAACTCCATGTTAAACCCTACAGATTAATAATGGGATGTCATTAAAGTTCATGTGCTTGTAAACGCAGACGTCCTTACATATACCCACATGTGCACACATATAATATATATCAAAATATAATTATAAATATATATAAACACAAACTTTTATGTTAGATGTGATTAATCAACTTGACAGCACTAATTATTTTATGTATTAATTACTTGTAGAGTTTGTAGTTTTTACTACAATTTAAAATGTGCTTTATTCTCAGTTTAGGGAAAGATTAGTAAATGTTTTTTAGTTCCATAAATGTATGAAATGGAATTGGCAGTATTGAATTTAATGTTTGTCAACTGAGCACTTTTGCCTGTATGTTTAGTCTGTGCAGATTGTTGTGAAATAAAGGCTAATATGTGTTTTCATTTGTGTTTTTATGTGATTAATACTCCACGATTTTGTTAACCTCAGTATAAAATTTAGTACAGCAAATAATAAAAATCCTGATTAAAACATTTTAGTTGAATGAACTATAAAACTAGTTGAGCAAACATACTTTTTTAAGTTGGAGTCAAGTTTGGACCAACTAAAACATTTTAGTTGAATGAACTATAAAACTAGTTGAGCAAACATACTTTTTTAATTTGGAGTCAAGTTTAGGCCAACTAAAAAATAATAATTGAAGCAACACTTTGAAGAGAGAAATTGAGTGAACGTAAAAATTCTGTGGAACTAGTTACTAAATAATAATTAGTTGAGACAGCCTTAAATTTTTTACAGTGTATCTCCTCGCTAGAGCGTTTAACAGCAGCATTCAAGTAAGAAACATATTCTTATTAAAGCTACTGAAGTTATTCAGTCCAGAGCAGTGAGTGATTTTCTGTTTTTCTTTTGTTGTTTGATTCATATTAACACCATATATAGCCGTAGGTATATTACGCTGCTTTCACTTTAATACACAGGTCTAATATACACATGCGATTTCTTTCCCCGCTGTTTACCTTCACAGACATAACCGACTGTGTTTATGTGAAGTGTGTGTGTGCATTTGACAGTTTAAGCGCAATAAGATGTGAAAGAGAACTCAGTTTAATACTCATGGGACACTCCGACTGACATCCAGCTTTCTGTGTGCGTGCTTCGAGTGTGTGCGCTCAGCAAACCATATATCAGAAGTTTAGACTCATGGGACTTTAATACGAATACAGATGATAAACTTTCATGATGATAAGCAATGTCACGTGAGCGTGACCGCGATAGAGATTATCATCAAAACCAAACAGATGTTTTAGTTTTCGGCAGAGTATCCGAGGCACGAGCTGTAAAGGCCCCGCCCTCTTCTGGATAGGGGGCGGAGCAGAAGCAGCTCATTTGCATTTAAAGATACATGCACGAAAACTACATGTTTTTCTTTCCCCTAAAATGGTATAATAAATGATCTGTGGGGTATTTTGAGCTGAAACTTCACACACACATTCTGGGGACACCTGAGACTTATAATACATCTTGTGAAAAGGGGCATAATAGGTCTCATTTAAGCAGTTTTTGATGTTTCAGTGTGGATGAGAAACGTTTGGAGAACGCTTGAAACGCTAGAGTTGAGGGAGTGTGTTTTGGAACGAAAACACATTTCAAACATTAATGTAGACGTAGCCTGAGATTCTCAGAACAGGTGATGGTGGTCAGAATACCTGCTTTAGTGTGGCAGATCTGGTCTTCTGGCAGCAGGACGCTGATGGCGGCGAACAGCTGGTGTCGGACCAGAATCTCCACCAGATCTCCAACGGTGCAGTTTGTGGTTCCCCAGTCGAACAGCATCTCCATCGTGGGACTCTTTCCCTGGAGAACTGCTGCTTCAAACCTCCTGAAACCAGACGCCACACATAGCAACCATACAGAACATCTTAGCAACTGCATAGCAACCATCTCAAACACCCCAGTACTGTAGCTGTGGGTTTTGAACAGGCGAATACCACCAGTGTTGAAATTGTTCACTAAAACTATAAAATAAAAAATGCAGTTATTGTAGTTAAGCTGAAATAAAATATTATGGGCTGGTTTTACAGACAGTGCTTAGATTAAGACAGGATTTGGCCTTAGTTCAATTTGGGCATTTATGTAGCTTTTAAAAATGTGGATAGAAAAGAACATCACTGGTGCATATTTAACCATATGCTTTCAGTCAAACCAGCTCAAACATGCATTTGAGTCTGGGAGTAGCTTGAGACTTTCCTGTGAAACTGGGGGTATAAAAGATAAACATTAGATGAAAAATTTAAAACTGACTTTTTAATATCTACATTACAGATGTTGCCTTGGAACTTATTTATTTCAGTTAGTTATTTGCTAAGTTGAAGAAGGCCTACTAAAATTATCAAAAGTAAAACTGACAACAACACAAAAGTATTTCTAAACCTTAAACTAAAACTATAAAAAAGCAAATTCAAAATATGATTAAATACTATAATAATTTATGAGTAATGCAAAAATAACAAGGGGTAGAACAGATGAATAGATGGATGAATGGATGGATGGATTGGTAGGTGGATGGATCGATAGACATTTAAAACTAAAAATAAAATACAAAAATAAAGTCTAATTAAATATATTAATAAATTATAATTATTAAATTTATCAAATATAACTTTTATTTCATTTTAGATTTTGTGATATCCTGTTTATTTTTTCTATAGGCTACTTTGGTCAGAACCAACATCGAGAGTTAAAGGCCTTTAAAGGCCTGCTAGTGTGTGTGTGATGATGATGAAGATGATGAGGATGATGATGATGTACCGGATGTGCAGCTGAGAGTATCTGGGTTCTCCGGAGGTTCCGCTGATGTCCATCATGACGCTCCTCCAGTTCTCCTGCGGGTCCAGCAGGTCAGATAAAGCCCTCAGTGTGGAGAACCGGAGCTTCCGAACCGGCGTGGCCCGCGTGACGTCACACATGCCGAACAGAACCGTGTTTACTCTTCATAAACACGTTAGAATCTCTTCTGAAGAGTTCATACACATTCAGGGCTTTTCTTCTTGTGTTTACCGAGATTGAGGAACTTCCTTGATCTGTGCTCATTTCCCGTTCCTACAACATCCGCTTTAAACCGAAACTAAATGAGATTACGCGCTAATAAAAGGTGTAAACAGGGATCTCCACGCTTCACCTGGTATAAAAGTCAGATTTATAAATTAAAAGGCGAGTTTTTACCGTTTGAGATTATAGAATACGATGAACTATGACTATAAAACAAACTGGCTGAAAAACAAAACAGTTCTGTGAGAACACGGAAGTGAAAGGAAGTTCAGTGCTTTTGATGATCGAGGTGCCATTTCAGAGGACAAAGAAACATCTGCAAATATTGTCATTATTCAAGGTAAGTTAGGAAAATATCTTAAGCTACTGACCAATGTTTAAGTGTCATGTTTCCAGTGATCACAGAAGATTCATACAGCACAACTAATAGATCTTTATTGGATTTAACTAGTCTGAAACGAGGCTGAGTGTTTGTGTAAGAGACTCGAGAGTGAGTGTGTATCTTGTGTCTGCTGACTATTTTTTCCATTAATCATATTTTTTTGTATGAATTATTATTATTCACAATAACAATTGTAACTTTTAGTATGTTTAGTGTCAAATTATTATTTTAACTCTCGTCTTCCAAGAAGAGAATGACAAAATGTGAAAGTAATTGATCTAATCATGTTGAGACTCAATAATCACCAACATTCAGCTGAATATATCAGAAAGAAACAATAATTAGTTTTAGACCTTAAAAGTTTAAAAAATGCTTCAAAATAGTTGACCTGGCCACAGTGTCATTTCGTTACGCACATTTATGTGCACATACTTCATAGATATCTGCTATAAAAGTGCAATTATCTAAATACTTTTTCCTTTTCCTTTGCTCCAACAGTCCATCAAGGACGATGGCATCTGATTTAGTGCTTCATACTCTAGAAGACCTGGAAGAACGTGATCTGAAGAGATTTAAGTGGTTCTTAAAGCAAGATGGACCCGTTAGAGCTGGTAAACTGGAGAAGGCTGATGTCACTGATATAGTGGATATAATGATGGAGCTTTTTGGACCTGAAGAAGCTGTGAAGAAAACACTGAACAGCCTGAGGAAGATGAACCAGAACCGGCTGGCTGAAGAGTTACAGAACAACTACGCTGAAGGTAATAAAGGAAATGATAGAGAACGAGAGGCAGCATAGATACATATTCAGATTATTTTAAAAAAAGATTATTGTTTACCAAGGCTGCATTTAATTATCAAAAATAGTTGAAATATTGTGAAATATTACCATTTAAAATAACTTTTCTATTTGAATATCTAAAATTAAATGTTTTTATGTTGCGATCACAGGAAAACCCTCAAAGCTGAATTTTCAGTGCTGATTCATGCTGATTTAGTTAATAGTTTAATAGTTCTGCTGCTTAATGAAGTGTTGAAACATGATGCAGAGCCTTTTTCAGGATACTTTGATAAACATAAAGTCTCTCTCCTTTCTCTCTCTTCACAGTGCAAAAATCAGGAGCAGCTGAGAAACAAGGTGAATTAACCTTAGACACATCCATATGGAAGTAATATAATGTATTTGAAACAAGAAATCATGTTGAATTGCACTCAATGAAAATAAATCCATCGCATTAACCTGCTTGCATTTTAATGCATTGTATTTTCAGGGCTTGCAGTTTTTGGGTCTAAAATCCTTCTATTTTTCAATTAGTGCAATTCAACATGCTTTTTTGTTTCAAATACATTCGTCATTATTTTTCTTCCATACACGTCCTTACAGTGGGATCAGAAATTATTTTAGTATGTTTGATGCATATTGATCTCAGCACAGAACTGCTTTCAGTAATATGGATGTAAATACCATATGTTTGCACCTGTTAATTTTTAATGATAATCATACTAAAAACCTTTGTGTTTAATTTTCTAGTGTTGTTTTGTTAACACCATTTCCTGTATATTTATATTTTTCATAACAGATGATTTCTGGCTGCAGGAATTCTTGAAAACTCACAAAATGAACATGAAGGAGAAAGTGGAGCACATTTTTGAGGGTAAAAGAGAAAATAAAGCAGATCTCAAGGATGTTTTCACAGAACTCTTCATTACGGAGGGGGATCTTAAAGAAGTAAATCAAGAACATGAGATTTCGCAGATTGATAAAGCCATTAAACCCTATAAATCACAGGACAGGCCAATCAAATGCAATGATGTATTTAGTCTGAACAAAAATAAGAATAAGATTGTGCTGACCAAAGGCGTCGCTGGCATTGGAAAAACTGTCTCAGTGCACAAGTTCATTCTGGACTGGGCAGAAGGAAAAGCCAATCAGGAGATAGACTGTGTTTTCCTGCTTCCATTCCGAAATATTAACTGCATTAAAGACAGAGAGATCAGTCTGGATGAGTTTCTACAGAAATTGAATCCTGAACTGAAGAAAATGGAAACAGCAAAGAGGTGTCAGATATATAGTCCTAAGCTTAAGCTTGCGTTAATCTTTGATGGACTGGATGAGAGTCGACTGTCTTTGGATTTTGGCAGTGAAATTGAAAAGAGTGTTGAGGAGCGATTATCTGTAGATGAACTGTTTACAAGTCTGGTGAATGGGTCTCTGCTTCCATCAGCTCACGTCTGGGTGACATCACGACCAGCAGCAGCCAATCAGATCCCTCCGTATTGTGTAGGGTTGTTCACCGAGATGCGAGGATTCACTGACCAGCAGAAGGAGGAGTATTTCAGAAAGAGAATCCAAGATACGACTCAGGCCTCCAGAATGATCTCACACATTAAGAAATCTCGTAGTCTCTACATCATGTGCTACATTCCCGTGTTCTGTTGGATCACAGCCACTGTTCTAAAGGACATTCCCATTGGGAACAATGCCGAGAAAATCAACACGACACTCACTGAAATGTACATCCACTTCCTGCTGATACAGATGAACATGAAGAGCCAGAAGCATGACAGTAAAACAGAAAGACAACGTACCAAGCTCTTAGATTCCAATAAAACAATGATTTTGAAGTTAGCTAAGCTAGCGTTTGAACAGCTGAAGAAGGAAAACATAGTGTTCTATGAGAAAGATCTGAAAGCTTGTGGTATTGATGTGAGTGAAGACTTTGAGTCCACAGGAATGCTGACTGAGATCTTTCAGCAAGAAGCTGGACTTCATGAGATAAAGGTCTTCTGCTTCGTGCATCTGAGTGTTCAAGAGTTCCTCGCTGCAGTGCACGTGTTCCTCTGCTACCTGAACAAGAACATGGACGAGCTGCAGTTTTTCAGTGAAGAAACACAAAACGAGGCCAGGCCTGACCACATCGACAAGCCAGACAAACACAAGGTCAGACCTAAACGTCAGTTATTTTTTCAGTTTGCAAAACTGTTCAAAACCAACAAGAGTAAGAGTGTGCCTGACAAAAATATTACTTTAGATTATTTACTAAAGAAGGCTGTTGAGAAAGCAATGAAAAGTCAGAAAGGACATTTAGACTTATTTTTACGGTTTCTGCTGGGCATTTCACTGGAATCGAATCAGAAACTGCTCAGAGGCCTGTTCACACACACTGAAGACAGCAAAGACAGCGTCACAGAAATAACTACACACATTAAAGAACAATTACAAAGCTATGAGAACATCTCATCTGAAACATCAGTCAACCTGTTCTACTGTTTACTGGAGCTCAATGAAAATTCATTATATACAGACATACAAAAATACTTCACATCTTATCCAAAAAGAGAGCTCTCGCCTTCAATGTACTCATTAATTGCTTACGTTCTGCTGATGTCAGAGGAGGTGCTGGATGAGCTCGACCTGAGTATGTACATGAGTGAATCAAATGGTAAACACTCAAGGATGTACAGGACATGGGGAGGCCACATGAATCTCCTGCCAGCTGTGAGATTCTGCAGAAAAGCAAAGTAAGAAACTTGTTGATGGCTTTTTAATAAAAAATTATAACTCTGAAAATCAATTTTAGCGTACAATGCATTGTGAAGTATCATGTTTTTAATGATTTTGGAGAGTAAAATCTGTATTTAATAAAATTGATTTACTAGTAAACAATGATTTTATAGAACGTTATTTTCACTTGACTGTCACATCAGTTCCAGCATATATGACATTTATATTTTTTCCAGAAAGCTTGAATGTTCACAAATAACATGACATAACATATCACTGTTACTACTAACACTGTTCATACAAGATGAACACACAATACATGCATTGGACAATTGTCTTGTTTTTACAGACTCTCCTCCTGTGATCTCGATGACACCTGCTGTGAAACTGTGGCTTTGGCCCTGCAGACACCAAACTCACCTCTGATAGAGCTGGACATGAGTGAAAATAACCTGAAGGATTCAGGAGTGAAGCTGCTCTCTGATGGACTAAAGAGCCCAAATTGTCAGCTGAAGATACTGAGGTTTGAGATTCATTCTTATACAACACCCACCTCAGTGTTTCATCCACTAAAAACGGAGTATGACATTATAAAACGCTTAACATGAAAATGCTTATTTCGAAGTCCACAGTAGTCGATTGTCGAGTTCGCGCGCGCGATCATTGGTAACTAATAACTAATGATCGCGCGCGCGAACTCGACAATTGACTACTGTGGACTTCAAACGAAAACAGGAAGTAAATACAGGTATGTGAGCTGGCTGAATTAACATCATTTTTATTAATATCTTTCACATCTACTGCAGTCAGATTGACCGTGGTCACTCTTAATAACACCACTCACATGGCTGTGCACTTGTAATGACACATTAAGGTTGTTAAGAGGCTAAAGCAGGTTTAGAACTTGCCCCATTGAAGTCAACAGGGTGCGAATTTTAAAAAGAGGATAACTCGGTGTAGGCAACACCGGTTTTTGTCGTTTTTGTCTGTACTGACAGCACTCCAAATGTACAAAAAAATGAGCTCAATGTTAAAATTGACCGGAGTTCTCCTTTAAATTAGAGCACAAATGAAAACTGTTAAAGAAAAAAATATTTTAAAACGCATAGTATACTAAAATATACTATCGCTATACAGGGGCGGACTGGGACCAAAAAGTGTCCCTGGACTTTCTGGCCCACCACATCCCAGATCATAACACATTGGCTCATTAATGTGCAGAATAATATTTAACACCACTTATAGCATAAAAATTGAACACAATACAAAAATAAATGCTATTTAAACATTTATCAGTCCCTCCAGAAAAACGCGATTATGCGATCGCTGATTTCAATGCAAAATCAGCCAAAGTCCGCATATTTTTGCGGGGGTCGCATTTTTTTAAATACTCCGCAATTTCGCCGCATAAATTGCTGATTTCCGCGCAAAATATGCGGGGCTTGCATGATTTCATAATCCCCGCATTTTTTTCGCGTAAAAAAGTCATATATCTTAGCAGAAAGTTGGAAAATGTTGCGTTTGCTTCAGGGGACGTTATGAAGTGACGTAATTACGCGACGTGAACATCATTGAAAAGCTGTAAAACAGGAGCACACTTTATTTTTAAATATTTCATTTATTCATTTTTACTGAAGTTGTAGCATATTCCTCTAGTAAAGCTACAGAACTTGTTTGACTCAGCAATGTTTTGTAAGTTTGATGTGTTTATTAAGGTCTTGTAACGCGTTGTGTCGGGAAGAAAAATAGGGATAGCTCACAGCTGAAGTTATTGCAGAGGCCAGACAGACTCACGGAGGCGATTGGCATCTCACAACTCGCACTTTATTCCCAAGTCGAACTCGTAACTGTCTGTCACACGTTCTACCGTCCACATCATTACTTAATAAACAAAATAAGATAAAAGAAGTAGCATCAAACAGAAATAACCCGCACACATGGGGTGTTTGAGGCGCACATACAATATAATAACGTTACTGCAGACAGTTCAACAGGGAGCGCGCAGCTCTTAAAGGGGCCACACCTTATTTCCACTCGTTACAGTCTGAAATAAAACAAGATGAGAAATTAAATATTTCCAGCACTTTCTGTGATGTAGTATGCTTGCTTATCATAGGAAGTAATAAGAAATAGCTCTTTACATTAAGGTAGTAGCCTAGTGAGAACAGGGTGTTGGGGGAATCACTTTTTTTTTCTCTTTTTCATCAAACCTCAGTTTTTGCAAGTTCCCGCAATTTTTGCAAGTTCCCGCAATTTTTGCAAGTTCCCGCAATTTCATCGCAAAAAATTGCATAAATATCCCGCATATTCCATCGCATTTTTAAAGAAAACGGGCCGCGTAATCAAGGATTTTTGCCCGCAACAATCACAAAAAAACTCCGCGTTTTTATGGAAGGACTGATTTATTTTAAGTAACACAACATATGTTAGGTCATATTTGTAAAACAAAGGAAAACAAACAGAAAAACATTAAGACATACAACATTATTAATTTAAAACTATCAAGACAGCAAATCAGCTAGTCAGGGTGTATCATCGTGGTGCAGTGTAAGATACAGTACTCAGCAGACTAGGCTGCACCACTCAGCTGTACAACTCCTGAATCAAGATCGAAACTATTTTGCATTAACACGAATCCTCATGGCATACTATTAGGCTATCATGTGACATTAAACTTGATTGATGTCCACAGGCTTCATGTCATCTTCTGGGAGCAGGTCAGCAGAGCTTTATGAGGATGAGGAGGAGATTGCTTGTGTGTGTGTGTGTGTACATTTGAAAGAGCTTGTGTATGTGTATGATGAACAGAGTTTGTGTGTATAAGAAATGAAAGGATTCCTGTGAAGGAGACAAAACAGATTAGGGATTATTCAGCATTATCTGTAATACATATTTGTTAGTGTAAAGTGTAAACCAAGTAGCCAAATACAAATAATATTAATACTCATAAAACCTGCCCAGAAAGCCACATGGACGAAAGGTGTAAACTTATTGTGTAAGATGTGTTGGTCCTATCTGCAACGATCATAGCTACAAAATCTACAAAGGTTAGGAGCAAATTTAAATTTCTCTCAAACACTATAACAAGCAAAGTATAAAATTTTAAACATTAGAGTATCATCAAAATCTTAAATTATTTCATTATTAAGTTAAAGATAAACAAAACAATGAACTAGTTTTTGGAAGAAAACAGTATAATTCAATAGAGTTTATTATTTTAATTTTATACTAATTGTTGAGTTAAGAACTAATTTCTCAGCACTCAGTAGTGTTTGGAATTAATATGAACTACCATCATTGTTAAAATGAGTAACTAGTTTACTAGTGCGAGCTAAATAATGCTACTACTGATATCATTTCAGTTTACCGGTTCAGTTTGATTGCCATCCTCTTCACTGGCTCAGGTACAGGTAGAGAGGGTGTTGTTGGTCATCATCAGCAGGCGCTGCTGGTTCATCATCACTGACACTGACTGTGCTGCTGGGTCCAGCCTCGCTATCCTTGACCTTTGCTGTAATACTAGAGCCGTCAGAGCCTGCTGAACTGCAACTTCCCTTCGCGCCAAATGCATAATCTGTTCATTTGAAGCATTTCACAGCATCTACTACATCTAATGCTTTTTTTTTTTACGTGTAACTTTTCAGCTCCACCTATTTTTTTCTTCCACCTTTTCATCCATGGACAAATATTTGTAATTATCTGCTCAGAGAAATTCGCTGTAATGGATCAATCTTTCTCTCTCTGTAAATTTCAAGATAAGCAATGGAGTAGACCAAATTAATTAACAGGCAATACACTCACATGCACACAAAACACACTCCTTGTTGGCCGCGCCCACGAGATCGACTCACTAATCCATTTGCGTTGAGATGTAATATTATGATTTCTGTCATTTTTAAAAAATATATATTTGTGTACCTGGTGGACCGGCCCAGATTGGCCAGAGGTCCACCGGGAAAAGTCCCAGTACTCCAGATGGCCAGTTCGCCCCTGGCTATATAATATTCCTAATCCAGCTGTAGAAACGAAGAGGATGGGTATTAAAGTGGGTATGGCGTGGGGGCACATACTAATGTGTGGGTGCCGGAGCTGGCATGTGACGTAGGAGTTAACCCAAAAAAACGTTTTTGGGTCTCTTGTAGCTCGCGCAGCAATGACATTTGCCTTGCCAGTTCCTCTTCCCTTGCCTGACTCGCCTCCATCCTCAGTCGCTCCTCGTATTCCCTCTGCTCTGTCAAGCGAACACGCTCCCTCTCCTCAAAGTCCCTGTCCATTTAAAAAAAGAGGTCCTTCACCTCTTTCACAATTGTTTGAGTCCTGGACAGGGGCTTTCTGGACTTTTTAGCAGGAGGTGGTTGAGGCGATTCTAAAAAGGATTATTAACCAGGAATACACACGTGATGCATGGCAAACAAAACACAAACTACAACCATGGGAATATTTTAAAACCCTTAAAACTTGCCTTGATGCGTGACCACAGTGATATTAGAGGACCAAATTTAAGATTTAGATTTAAGTGAGATTCTGGCTTCATAAGCTTTTTTCACGGTAAGCGTTTGAGAATGTCCCCAACAATATAGCTAATGGTTATGTAGCTCACCTGAACGGATTTCTCTAGAGTTTTCTTCAATGGCCTGGGGGCAAGGAAGAAGCAGAAGAAGAGAAAACTGCGGAGGAACTAGACAGTTCTGCTGATAACTCCTCTTCGTCATTGCTACACGAAGATGAGTCCATACTCCACGGTAGTGCCACTGGGTTTGCTGAGTGGCTCGTTCCTCATATGCTGTAGCATAGGTTGTAGAAAGGCCAGTCTAATCTTCTACAACAGAATACATAAACTTAACATTAGCAGTGAAGCCAGTTAAATCAATCTCAAATAACACAAAAAGCATGTGCAATGATTACAAACCAATACAAAAACCACACTAGTAAATAGAATAAATGAAGCAAAAGAAAAGAAAATACTCCTTACATTGATTGAGCATTAAAAATCAAAGTTTCCCAATCAGGACTCAAAATGGATTGTGGTATCACATATGATTTAACAAGCTTTTGTTGTGTGTTCTGATGTCACAGTCTCAGATATCGTCATTGTTTCTGTGTGTGTTTGTAGATTACGGGACTGTAAGGTGACAGAAGAAAGCTGTGGTTATCTGGCTTCAGCTCTGTGTTCAAACCCCTCACACCTGAGAGAGCTGGATCTGAGCCTCAATCACCTGGGAGACTCAGGAGTCAAGATGCTCTCTGATCTACTGAAGCATCCAAACTATGCACTGAATAAACTGGATACTGAGCAGTAAGATTGATCTCATCCTGTGAATATTTGTATTTGTATTTCGGTCTTACCATTTACAAGTGTACAGTGGAGTGAAATGTCCAAAGGGTCTGTATTAGAGTTTCGTGGAGGAAAATATTATTTATTTACTTAGTTACAATATCAATATCTCGGAATAGGCCTTTTGAAAAGATAGTTAATGCAAACATTTAAAATCTGTCACTATTTACTCACCCTCACGTCATCCAAACCTGTATGCCTTGCTTTCAGTCAGTGGTCACCAAAACATCACAATATCTTTTTTGTTCGGCAAAAAAAATCCATGAGAATGACATGAGAGTGAGTAAATGATGACAGGGTTTTAATTTTAGTGTAAACTGTCCCTTTAAGAAAGGGCAGGTTTTATTAGGCTCAGAATCAGTGGATTGCTTCTTTGGTGTTGATTTGGTAAAAATATAACCATGTTGTGCTTGGACTGACAGGTTTGTCATATTTCCTCTTTGAGAGGATACACATGATCTACGGTACAGGTTTAACATGGCATTTCTAATTGAGTTCCTTCATAGTGTTTAAAACCAAAATACTCCCATACAATTGAGGTACTTCCTTGTTTTGACACTGGATCTTCTTCTGCATCTTCATTGTCTTCACCATCAAGGGATCATTTTGACAAGCTAACACACATTTGAGGTCTTTCACACACGGTTCTTTCATCTGTCTTCACTAGTTCTTATAAACAAGCATTAGACCGGTGTCTTTGACCGCTGTGATCCTCTCTGTTTTTTTACTCTTGCTCATGTGATATTGCTTATCATCATCATCATCATCATTTCTTTATTCAGGACATACATATAAAATGGTCCATAGCACTATACAAGATAAAGTACATACAAAATAGAAAAAAAATTGTAAAAAATGACTACACAGTCAAAATTCCACAATACACGAAGAAAGTGTTCACATATTGGCATATAGACTAAAGCGCCAGTGATTCCACAAACCCGAAGCTTAATTAGCTTTATCTATAAAACACAGAAATATGGTATGTCTTTATATACTGTATTACATATTATATAAATATATAAACATATTTAAAATGGGTTTATTCTAATTGTCCTCATTAAGTTAATGTGTGTGTTTTATAGTGTAATGGAATATGACACAGGTATTTTTTCACACACACATATATCTGTGGTTAATGTTGTTTTGTTCTCTCTTCTTGTCTT
This sequence comes from Rhinichthys klamathensis goyatoka, assembly GCF_029890125.1. Taxonomy (NCBI): domain Eukaryota; kingdom Metazoa; phylum Chordata; class Actinopteri; order Cypriniformes; family Leuciscidae; genus Rhinichthys; species Rhinichthys klamathensis. The sequence goes on from NW_026606635.1 coordinate 235,271, forward strand.
CAGATACAAGTAATCTCTCACTGGATCCAAACACAGCAGTCACTCGTCTCACTCTGTCTGAGGAGAACAGAAACATGACGCACGTGTTTGAGGATCAGCCGTATCCTGATCATCCAGAGAGATTTGATGAGTGTCGTCCGGTTCTGTGTGGAGAGAGTCTGACTGGAGTCAGTCAGTGAATATCAGTGACATATAAAGGTATCAGCAGGAAAGGAAGGAGACACTGTAAATTTGGATTTAACAAAATATCCTGGAGTCTGAACTGTGCCAGTGAATCTGTAATCAGAAGAGGAGTATTATTTTTGGACTGACTGTTCTTCTACAGTGTTCTGACACTCACACACATTCAACACAATCAGTTTACATAGTTTTTTCTTATTTTCCTTGTTGGTTGTCATACAGTCATGATTATTTACTCTTAATATGTTTAAATGTTTCTGAGGATAAGGAAGACGTAATCTGCTGAAATGCTTCTTTTATCTTTTTGTTTTCTCTTCTGCTTCAAATATTTGATCATTTCTGAGGTTAGTTTTATGAAAGAGCTTTACAGGGCCCTGAGAAGAGCTTGTGCTGATAATCATTAAATCATCCATTAGCCAGTTGTACAGAATATCCTCTGCTTTTGTGTTTAACCGGAAAGTCTACGAGCACATTCATTCAAGCGCTATGATGGTAATTTGTGCGTGTTCATACAGTAGTTGATGAATCATTACATTGTTTCGATTCAGGGGAAATGTAAAGATTTAGATAATGTTCATATACAGTGGCCACTAAACGTATTTAGACACTTAAGCCACAATAAAGCATTTATAAATGTCTTTGCATTTGTTTTTCAATCAAGAAAAGAACATTTGAAACAATAGATTGTTTATGCACTCTCAGAAAAAAAAAAAAGTAAAACAGCCTTTTTATAAGATACACTTTTATACACTATTTAACCTTTAATGATACATATTAGTACTTTTGACAGCCTTTGTACCCTTTTCTATTTTTTTAATGGCTAAACATTATTTAAGGCTATTCTATAGGTTAGGATATTGATATAGGAACTGTTATTGCTAATAAAGTTTTATGATGTTTCTCCATTTAAACCTATATAAAAGTTCATATCAGTATCGTCCCTCATACCAAATTTAACAACCATTACTGTACAGCAAAGTGACTGATCATAAAGATCTTGTGACATGAGTAACAGTAAACCAGAGGTTTAGTAAAGCATATAGTGAGTGTGTTAATGTTCACTCTCTTTCATTCAGACGTTTGGCTGTTTGGTGTTCTGCGCCCTGTGCCGGATGATGCTGTAAATACTGATTTTCCTCTGAATCCACAACTTTGTGACGTCACGCCGCTTTGACTGTCAATAGGAGTTTGCTGCGAAGGCTTGGCAATAGTGCGCACTGAGGGAGCTAGTGGTGGAACTGATCACAAAATTCACGGTTCGGATCATTTACAGTTTTTGAGCCACAGATCGGATAATGTTTTGGATCAGCCAAAAAACAAACAAAAACAATATATATACATATATATATATATGGGGGGTGGGTTACTTAAAGCTCACTTGAAGTTCTTCGATACTACATCAAAAACTACTAGCCTAACTGATAAAGTTCAAACATTATTAAAAACAAGTGAACAGTCAGTAATAAAATAATAACAAATACACAAATTACAAGCAGAGATGAATACTAAATAACAAAGTTACAAAGTCTAACAGTAGTATTCACGTACAGAAATGAATAATTAACCCTAAATGTAAAATAACACTTTTTGTTCACTGTAGAAATTAAATTTAGTCTCATCCTTGTTAAAGCTGAATTTTGTTGTTAATCCACGAATCCCATGCGTGTCGAACTGTGAAGCAGCCGATCCTTACGGATCACGGATACATGTAAAGGCCCTTTCACACAGGTGTTTTATCGATGAGCAAAGTCCACCATATGCTGCTGCTCTCTGATATTCATTTTAATAAATTTGACTTTTTAATTTGTTTGTACAAAGGCTATTTTTTTTTAGCTGTATTGATAAGTTGGATTGTAATATGTTTGCTTTAAAAGTTTAGTATGTTATTTGTTATTCTATTTATCTGTATATAATCCTGTTGGTCTTGTGTGAGCTTAGCCTGACGTCGTCACACTCAGATTCTAGTCAGAATAGGCTTGTTTGAGATGCGCCTTGCCTCGCCTGAAATGTAGTCGAGAGTAGGCGGCTGCAGTGAGAGGAGGAGTGAAAAATGTGCAGGCAAGCCGGACAGATCTCTCTTCTCGCAGTGGATCAGACACCTGTGAGATCAAAGGCGGATATCGCGGGATTCACGCCCGTGCACATATGTCATATGTCACTGATGTCCTGCTGACATATGTCAGCATGACATCAGAGCAAGGCGGACCGCACTCGGACACATTTCTAACCGGCATGCATCTCGCGCTAGTCACCGGTGATCGGTTCTGCGCAGATTTTGCTCATCTCAGGCCCTGTCCACACGGACACGGGTATTTTTATAACCGTGACTTTTTTTACGCGGTTCGGCCATTCGTCCACACAAAAACGCACTGAAACCGAACATTTTTGAAAACCCCTGGCCAGGGTGAGGATTTTCAGAAACGCCGGTTACAGTGTTGTCGTGTAGACAGTGAAACCGGGGTTTTTGCCTTGCGACGTCAGAGTGTGCGCCGTTATCCGCTGTGTTTGACGTCAGATTTGTGCTTCTGATTGGCCAACGTGGCTTTACGGTTAAGGTTTATATCGCCGCCTGCTGGCGTGGCATGCTCTTGACCGCGCTTGATAGCGTGTTTTTGCGTTTTCATGTAGACGGAGACCGAGCATGTGTGGACGGGATTTTTTTTTAAACGCTGTAGGAAAAACCTGTGTCCGTGTGGACAAAGCCTCAAACAAGCCTAATATGAGTCTGATGCTGCTCCATTGGGCTGTGAATATGAGGCGTGTTTCAACCGAACCAGGAAAGAAAATGCCTCTGCACTCAATTGGATAGATCTACAACCAATCAGAGCAACGGACAAAATTCAGGGCTTCCGAAAAGGAGCTGGCAACGACCGCTGGTTATGTCCTTTTACTGTCTATGGTTATGTCCACCTCGTCGTGTGAAAATTAATGATTTCTTAATTTGTGATTTGTAGAATAGGATTTGTCCACCTGCAATGAAGAATTTGAGAAGGTGTAACTGTTTGCAAGTTTGCAACTCTTAAAACATTTCTCTCTTGTGACTTCAAATTTACTGATACACATGTGTGGCTATTCTCTACAACTACAAATTTCACTGTCACAGGCCTTCAGCTGTTTTGCACCACATATACCTTCATACATGGATGGATGGATGAGTGGATGGATGGATGGATTGGTAGGTGGATGGATCGATGGACATACAGACAGATAGATAAAAATTTAAAATAAATATAAAATATAAAATACAAAAATAAAGTCTAATTAAAAATATTAATAAATTATAATTAATAAATTAATATATAACTTTTATTTCATTTTAGATTTTGTAATATCCTGTTTAATAATTTTTTCTATAGGCTACATTGGTCAGAACCAACATCAAGAGTTTTTCTTTAAAGGCCTGCTAGTGTGTGTGTGATGATGATGATGATGATGAAGATGAAGATGAAGATGAAGATGATGGTGATGATGTACCGGATGTGCAGCTGAGAGTATCTGGGTTCTCCGGAGGTTCCGCTGATGTCCATCATGACGCTCCTCCAGTTCTCCTGCGGGTCCAGCAGGTCAGATAAAGCCCTCAGTGTGGAGAACCGGAGCTTCCGAACCGGCGTGGCCCGCGTGACGTTACACATGCCGAACCGAACCGTGTTTACTCTTTATAAACACGCGCAGAATCTCTCCTGAAGAGTTCACACACATTAACGGCTTTTCTTCTTGTGTTTACCGAGATTGAACTTCCTTGATCTGTGCTCATTTCCCGTTCCTTCAACATCCGCTTTAAACCGAAACTAAATGAGATTACACGCTAATAAAAGGTGTAAACAGGGATCTCCACGCTTCACCTGGTATAAAAGTCAGTTTTATACATAAAAAAAGATAGTTTTTACTATTTGAGATTATAGAACACAATGAACTATGACTATAAAACAAACTTGCTGAAAAAAAAACAGTTCTGCGGAGAAACACACAGTTCTTCATGAGAACACGGAAGTGAAAGGAAGTTCAGTGCTTTTGATGATCGAGGTGCCATTTCAGAGGACAAAGAAACATCTGCAAATATTGTCATTATTCAAGGTAAGTTAGGAAATATCTTAAGTTACTGACCAATGTTTAAGTGTCATGTTTCCAGTGATCACAGAAGATTCATGCAGCACAACTAATAGATCTTTATTGGATTTTACTAGTCTCTGAGTGTTAGTGTAAGTGAGTGTGTGAGTGTATCTAGTGTCTGCTGACTATTTTTTCCATTAATCATTTTTTTTATTATTTTTTTTTATTATTATTATTAACAATAAATGTTGTAACTTTTAGTATGTTCAGTGTCACGTTATTCTTTGTATTCCAGTCTGGTCTGAAATGTAAAAGACAAGTCTTCCAAGAAGAGAATGACAAAATGTGAAAGTAGTACTTCTGAAATCTAATCATGTTGAGACTCAATAATCACCAACATTCAGCTGAATATTTTAGAAACAATAATCTACTGAGCAAATAACTCTTAAACTGAATAACAACCTGAAGAATTAGTTTTAGACCTTAAAAAAAAAAAAAAATGCTTCATAATAGTTGACCTGGCCACAGTGTCATTTCATTACGCACATTTATGTGCACATACTGCATAGATATCTGTTATAAAAGTGCAATTATCTAAATACTTTTTCCTTTTCCTTTGCTCCAACAGTCCATCAAGGACGATGGCATCTGATTTAGTGCTTCATACTCTAGAAGACCTGGAAGAACGTGATCTGAAGAGATTTAAGTGGTTCTTAAAGCAAGATGGACCCGTTAGAGCTGGTAAACTGGAGAAGGCTGATGTCACTGATATAGTGGATATAATGATGGAGTTTTTTGGACCTGAAGAAGCTGTGAAGAAAACACTGAACATCCTGAGGAAGATGAACCAGAACCGGCTGGCTGAAGAGTTACAGAACAACTACGCTGAAGGTAATAAAGGAAATGATAGAGAACGAGAGGCAGCATAGATACATATTCAGATTATTTAAAAAAAAGATTATTGTTTACCAAGGCTGCATTTAATTATCAAAAATAGTTGAAATATTGTGAAATATTACCATTTAAAATAACTTTTCTATTTGAATATCTAAAATGAAATGTTTTTATGTTGCGATCACAGGAAAACCCTCAAAGCTGAATTTTCAGTGCTGATTCATGCTGATTTAGTTAATAGTTTAATAGTTCTGCTGCTTAATGAAGTGTTGAAACATGATGCAGAGCCTTTTTCAGGATACTTTGATAAACATAAAGTCTCTTTCCTTTCTCTCTCTTCACAGTGCAAAAATCAGGAGCAGCTGAGAAACAAGGTGAATTAACCTTAGACACATCCATATGGAAGTAAAATAATGTATTTGAAACAAGAAATCATGTTGAATTGCACTAAATGAAAATAAATCCATCGCATTACTCTTGCTTGCATTTTAATGCATTGTATTTTCAGGGCTTGCAGTTTTTGGGTCTAAAATCCTTCTATTTTTCAATTAGTGCAATTCAACATGCTTTTTTGTTTCAAATACATTCGTCATTATTTTTCTTCCATACACGTCCTTACAGTGGGATCAGAAATTATTTTAGTATGTTTGATGCATATTGATCTCAGCACAGAACTGCTTTCAGTGCTATGAATGTAAATACCATATGTTTGCACCTGTTGATTTTAATGATAATCATGCTAAAAACCTTTGTGTTTAATTTTCTAGTGTTGTTTTGTTCACACCTTTTCCTGTATATTTTAATTTTTCATAACAGATGATTTCTGGCTGAAGCAATTCATGAAAACTCACAAAATGAACATGAAGGAGAAAGTAGAACACATTTTTGAGGGTAAAAGGGAAAATGAAGCACATCTCAAGAATGTTTTCACAGAACTCTTCATTACAGAGGGGGATCTTAAAGAAGTAAATCAAGAACATGAGATTCTGCAGATTGATAAAGCCATTAAACCCTATAAATCACAGGACAGGCCAATCAAATGCAATGATGTATTTAGTCTAAACAAAAATAAGAAAAAGATTGTGCTGACCAAAGGCGTCGCTGGCATTGGAAAAACTGTCTCAGTGCACAAGTTCATTCTGGACTGGGCAGAAGGAGAAGCCAATCAGGATATAGACTGTGTTTTCCTACTTCCATTCCGAAAGATGAACTGCATTAAAGACAGAGAGATCAGTCTGGATGAGTTTCTACAGATATTTAATCCTGAACTGAAGAAAATAGAAACAGCAAAGATGTGTCAGATATATAGTTGTAAGCTTGCGTTTATCTTTGATGGACTGGATGAGAGTCGACTCCCTTTGGAGTTTGACAGTGGAATGGTGACGAGTGTTGAGGAGCGATCATCTGTAGATGAACTGTTTACAAATCTGGTGAACGGGACTCTGCTTCCATCAGCTCACGTCTGGGTGACATCACGACCAGCAGCAGCCAATCAGATCCCTCTTGAGTGTGTAGGGTTGTTCACAGAGGTGCGAGGATTCACTGACCAGCAGAAGGAGGAGTATTTCAGAAAGAGAATCCAAGATACGACTCAGGCCTCCAGAATGATCTCACACATTAAGAAATCTCGTAGTCTCTACATCATGTGCTACATTCCCGTGTTCTGTTGGATCACAGCCACTGTTCTTCAGGCCGTCCCCATTGGGAATGATGCAGAGTACATCAACACGACACTCACTGAAATGTACATTCACTTCCTGGTGATACAGATGAACATGAAGAGCCAGAAGCATGACAGAAAAACAGAAAGAGAACGTACCAAGTTCTTAGATTCCAATAAAACAATGATTTTGAAGTTAGCTAAGCTAGCGTTTGAACAGCTGAAGAAGGAAAACATAGTGTTCTATGAGGAAGATCTGAAAGCTTGTGGTATTGATGTGGGTAAAGACTTTGAGTCCACAGGAATGCTGACTGAGATATTTCAGCAAGAAGCTGGACTTCATGAGATGAAGGTCTTCTGCTTCGTGCATCTGAGTGTTCAAGAGTTCCTCGCTGCAGTGCACGTGTTCCTCTGCTACCTGAACAAGAACATGGACGAGCTGCAGTTTTTCAGTGAAGAAACACAAAACGAGCTGCAGTTTCAAGGAACACTAAAAAGGCGTGAATCTGTCAGTAACAGAACACAAAAAGAGGTCAGATATAACCATTCATTTCAGTTTGTAAGACACAATAATAAGATTGTGTCTTTCTTAAAAGAGTCAGACAAAAATATTGCTTTACATGATTTACTAAAGAAGGCTGTTGAGAAAGCAATGCAAAGTCAGAAAGGACGTTTAGACCTATTTTTACGGTTTCTGCTGGGCATTTCACTGGAATCGAATCAGAAACTGCTCAGAGGCCTGTTCACACACACTGAAGACAGCAAAGACAGCATCACAGAAATAACCAAACACATTAAAGAACAATTACAATACCAGTACAATTCCATCTCACCTGAAACTTCAGTCAACCTGTTCTACTGCTTACTGGAGCTCAATGACAATTCATTATGTACTGAAATTCAAAGATACCTCAGATTATTTCCAGAAAGAAGCCCCTCGTCTTCCATGTGCTCATTGATGGCTCATGTACTGCTGAGGTCAGAGGAGGTGCTGGAGGAGCTCAACCTGAGTATGTACAGGACATCATTGGGGGAATACATGAATCTCCTGCCAGCTGTGAAATGCTGCAGAAAAGCAGAGTAAGTACTTGTTGACGGCTGTTTAATCAAAGTTTTTAACTCTGTAAATCAATTTTAGCGTACGATGCAGTGTAAAGCAGTGGTTCCCAAACCTGTCTTGGCGACCCACCAACACTGCACATTTTCTTTGTCTCCCTAATCAAACACACCTGATTCAACTCATCAGCTCATTATCACATGGGTTAATGAGCTAATGAGTTGAATCAGGTGTGTTTGATTAGGGAGACAAAGAAAACGTGCAGTGTTGGTGGGTCGCCAGGGCAGTTTTGGGAACCACTGGTGTAAAGTACCGTGAAATCTGTATTTACTAAAATTGATTTACTAAACACTGATTTTATAGACATCAATTTGAATGTTATTTTCACTTGGCTGTCACATCAGTTCCAGCATACATGACAAATATATTTTTTTCTAGAAAGCTTGAATGTTCACAGAGAACATTACATAACCTATCACTGTTACAACAAACACTGTTCCTACAAGATAAACTCACAATACATGCCATGGACAAATATCCTGTTTTTACAGACTCTCCTACTGTTCTCTGGATGACACCTGCTGTGAAACTGTGGCTTTGGCCCTGCAGACACCAAACTCACCCCTGATAGAGCTGGACATGAGTGGCAATGACCTACATGACTCAGGAGTGAAGCTGCTCTCTGATGGACTGAAGAGCCCAAACTGTCAGCTAAAGATACTGAGGTTTGATATTCATTCAATCCTTATACAACACCCACCTCAGTATTACTTTTACTAAAATTATATTATAAAATGTATGGCATTATAAAGTATGACATTATAAAATGCTTAACATGAAAATACTTAACGTGCCTTAATGCACAAAGACAGTGATTTGAATATATCAAACTCTGTACACACTGTATTGATGATGCTTAATATATACAGGCAAGCAGATGAACCCAGAATTTGAACACAGTGCACTAAATTGCATGTTAATTGTTTTTCTTTATAATGGTTTCCTATGGGGGAAAAAATTACATGAAACTTTGCACGTTGCGTTCATATTCTGAGTTCATCTATTTGCCTGTACATTGTATATGTTATTAATAAGGTGTGTACTAATATGGTCCTTCAATATCACTGCAAGAAAGATGATGATGATAAAATCAATGAAGCATGTATTGAAATAGGGACGTTTTCTCTCCATTATGTCCACACATGACAGATGGTGTCAAATCTTGCTGTACGTTTTTAAGATAAACAAATTAAAGTACCATCTCTTTTTTATTAGATAATCTGACAGTATTATATCATACCACAAATTGTACAAATCAAATAGTATATATCAGGCTTGTGCACAATTCAGAATTGAATTGAGAATGACTCCTGATTTCCAATTCAATTCTTGAATTTGAATTGGATTTGAATTGATGTAAAAAACAGGATCTAGAATTACAATTCGAATTTGAATTAATGGAAACAGAATTGCAATTCAATAAAAATTCTAAGAAATTCATATACATATTTTAAGTGAAGTGTTTAACAATGAAGCTTTACAGTATATGTCAGATATGATTGCATTACATATTCTATAAATTATATTAGTTTGAACTACTTGTACAGATTACACAAACAGGATATGTTTTCCCCCAGCAATGAATGTTAAGTTAATAATTAATTTTGATTTATTGTAATTGTAATTTTGTGGAACATGATGGAACATGACTCCATTTCCCAGAATAACTTTAGTAAATCTTTAGAAAAACAACAAAAATTTGAAGTGGACATTTGTTTATATATATATTAGAAAAATGTGTATGCAGGGTTGAGGAGTGACTAGTTACGTTTAATGAAATTGTTACTAAATTATTTTTTTATTTTTTTATTTAAAAGGGACAATGCATATGAATGAACATAGTTTTTCAGCAATGTACATATGCCAAAATAAGCCCCCAGGCTATTTTACATTTGTAGTCCCATGTGAGGTCATCAAACATTAGCCAATAACACAGCTAAACATTTAATTTAAACATGATTCGACATTTTTTTTTTTTTTTTAAAAGGACACACGATTAACAACAACCTATACGAAATGACACAAATTAGTAAACAGGGCAAAATTAATGTAATTGTATTTAGTTATATTACTGAGGTAAAATGTGCAATTCAATTAATCAAATTAAAGGGAAATTGCTTTACATTGATAAAGTAATCAAAATAAAGTAATCCAAACCGCATTTATAATGGGTAACTTATAACAGTAAGCAATTGTGACTCTGTGGAATTTCTTTGAATTGCCATAAATTTAATTCCACTTCCTGTCATTCAAATTTAACTTCCTGTGGGGCGGAGTCAATTCAATTCAAATTCCAATTCATAAATTGAATGGAGGCCAATACTGAAATTCTGAATTTTGCACAAGCCTGGTATATATATATATATGAATAGGAATAAAATAAATCAATACTTATATTTAGCAAGGATGCATTAAATTGATCAAAAGTTACAGTAAAGACATTTATAATGTTATAAAAGATTCTATTTCTAATAGATGAAATAGAACTTTCTATTCATCAAAGAATCCTAAAAAAAATTGTCCACAAATGTTTTCAACATTGGTAATTATAATAAATGTTTTTTGAGCATAAAATCAGCATATTAGAATGATTTGACACATATTGATTGACTTTAGTAGCCCGTAGCCCAAGACTGGTTGCCCATTGAAGCTAAGCAGGCTTTAGCCTGGTTAGTACCTGGATGGGAGACCTCCTGGGAAAACTAGGTTTCTGCTGGAAGAGGTGTCAGTGAGGGCAGCAGGAGGTGCTCACCCTGTGGTCTGTGTGACCAATTCTGGCGCAATATGGCTGCTGTCGCATCATCCAGGTGGATGCTGCACACTGGGGGTGGTTGGGGAGATTCCCCCTTCCATATGTAAAGCGCTTTGAGTGCTGAGAAAAGCGCTATATAAATGTTACAAATTATTATTATGATTTCTGAAGGATCATTTTACACTGAAGACTGATCTGAATAACGCACCACTGACTTTAGACTAGGTTTTTCCTGGTCTGTGGCGGAATTGTTTTCTGAAACTGCAAAATAGCACCAGGGAACGTTTGCGCCGCAACACGCCTCCTCTTTTCGCTGAACCGCCCCGGGAGCGCAAGTTCATTCTCTTATTTACTGATGTGCGTAAATAGGAATGATACATGCGTCGGTGTACAAAGTCAATTGCGCTGGGTGCAAGATAGGGCCTGCTTAACCTGTTAACCTTCACCAGTGCGTGGGCGCTCTGAAGCGTTTTTTTTTTTAAATAGTTCAAAGTTACTATCATATTTAATGTTATTAACTTGACAAACTATACATCATTAAAACGATATAAGACTCAAGTTTCAGTATTTGACCACTATTGTATTCTGAGAAACTTATAGTGACAGTTATGTCTTAATTTGTGTCAGGAGTTATGAAATTAAAAAATGAGTCGTTACCTTTAATATGAATTATGAGCGTCAGCCGGTCTCATTCAGAAAAAACACCCCGTGCGATCGTCATGACAGCGATTCACAAAACAACGTCCCTCAGGGCTTTTAGCTCAAACATTTGCAGATTTGGAGAAATATTGATAGATTATCATAGGTTTACATCAGATTTCTATAGACAGGAATAATATTTATTGAATTTATACCCAAATGCGTCGATGTAATCATTTTGAGCGCTGTATACTCTGATGTACTGAGTTATCCATTCATACTGAAGTCTGGGGCGCTGTTGCACAGTAAAGTCCATATATGGATCACATGAAGAAGAGCCATAATCATGTGACATTCAGGAAGTCCTGATACATAAACAAAGCTATCCGAGATCGCTGTAAAGTGCAGATAAAGATGTTTTGAAGACAATAAACATGATTGCAATGATATTTGATTTACCTGTGTTCTTCGAGTCATGTCAGGTATTTTCATAATAATAGATTATATGTATAATGTAATGCTAATCGAGATAGACTTTCAAATTGTGCAGAATACAATAAAATAATATATTTTCTATCTGATTTTTTTATCTGAAGCCAAATCAGATTACAGAAAGTTATTTAAAACACTCGACTTCCGCTATAAAGTAAGTTTAGAGCACAAACATAGTTTTATTCTCATAAATTGTCGTGTATTGATGGTGTGCTAAGCTAACATGCTAGCTAGTACTGAGCACCTGCTACCTAACTTCGGTGTAATTTTTATGATTTTTTTTTCTAAATAAGAATGCTTACTGAAATGTTTCGTTTTTCAAAAAGAGCATTTGATACAGTTTCACTGTGAAGTGAGAACTTTTATAAAAGAAATGAGGGATTGAAACATTGTGAATTGCTAGTCGTTAGTGATTATAATGCAGACAAAAGAAAAGCATATTTAGAGCAATAATCAGGGTGGAGAGGTGTGAATATGTGCAGGGGAGACTGACACTGAATGGGGCTCGTTTTTGCATCACAAAACAATAGAGGCAATAGACTGAATAGATGCTTATAAGATGACAATAAACCCCAGTCTAATCAAAATAAAGTCATATGACATGATCTTGAAAAACATTGAACTAAATACAGAGTTTTAGACTTATCATCTTCAGATTTTAAATATAACATGGCCAGACATGTGGCTTTAGCTGCAGTGCATTTCTAGATTGCTACAATGCCAACTTCAATTTTATTTTCATGAATATGTTTCATAAAAATAAATGTATAATAACTTTACAAAACTTTGAAGCTATTTATAACTATTTTTTTCATTATGACAATAATTAATTCTACCTTTACAATAAACTTCCAGGTGTCAGCTTTCAAATGAGATCTTACTTGTGCTTTTAGTACAAAGGGTTCATGAACTGTATCTGTTTAAGTTTGGGAATGCCATATCTGGGGATTTTTCAAAAATGGGGTTGCAGGTTAACAGGTTAAAGTCTGCTTTAAGTTTTTAGGAAGGTTCATGAATGGAAATCTTCTTGTGATCTCCAAGCAATGAATGGAAGCCATATAAATGCTAGTAGCAATAAAGAGGCCTTCTACAACAGAAGACATAAACTTAACATTAGCAGTAAAGACAGTGAAACCAATCTCAAATAACACAAAAAAAGCATGTGCAATGATAACAAACCAATACAAATAACACACCAGAAAATATGTAGAATAAATGAAGCAAATAGAAAATACTAATATTAATTGAGCTTAAAACCAAAGTTTCCCAATCAAGACTCAAAGTGCTCCCCCCCCCCCCCCCCCCTTCAAAACCAGTTCAGCGGACTACAGCTGAACTGGTACAGCCCATTCTAAAGATTTAATTGGTGATGTTAATCACTGTACTGATTGCCTACACCAGTGGTTCTCAAACTTTTTGCTTGCGCCCCCCTTTAAACAAATCTCGCCTCAACCACACACACACCTCTGACTACCAAATAATTTCACAAACAAACATAAAATGTAAAGATTTTTTAAATTGAAAAACGTGCAATGAAAAACACCAGCAATAGTTTCACTTTGTAATGACATTGAATCATATAACAGTAAGAGAGAATAATAGATCAGAACTTTTCTTTTAATTTAAATAAACAAAAACATTTAAATATTTCAGTGATGCTTTGGATGAACAATATATACAGTAAAAGTGCCAATATATAACAGCTTTGACAGCGGCTCACGGGCTCAGCTTCTTATTGGTCTTCTCACAGGAACACGCACAGCAGTGAAGTGGCGCGTTCACAATAGCAGCTTGTGATTACGGTCCGCTGAAGAGGTGCTTTTCTACGGCAAACAACTTCTATGTTGGGCTTGTTCCAACGGTGACAAGTGTGATGGATTTTTTAAATGAATCATAACAAACATTAATTTTCCTTGCAGGATTAACAATTATATGCTTGTTTGTTCAGCAGAACTTATAGTTTATAAAATGAGAGATCTCTTATCAGTTTATATTAAATGGATGTGTAATTAATCAACAGATTTAACAATCTTTTGTTGTGAGTTCTGATGTCACAGTCTCAGATATATTCATTGTTTCTGTGTGTGTTTGTAGATTACGGGACTGTGATGTGACAGAGGAAGGCTGTGGTTATCTGGCTTCTGCTCTGCGTTCAAACCCCTCACACCTGAGAGAGCTGGATCTGAGCGACAATCATCTGGGAGAATCAGGAGTCAAGATGCTCTCTGATCTACTGAAGGATCCAAACTGCACACTGAACAAACTGGATACTGAGCAGTAAGATTTATCTCATCCTGTGAATATTTGTATTTGTATTTCAGTCTTGCCATATACAAGTGTACAGTGGAGTGAAATGTTGAAAGGCTCTGTAGTAGAGCTGCATGGAGGAAAATATTATTTATTTACTTTATTACAATATCAAGGAGTAGGCCTTATGAAAAAGATGGTTCATGCAAACATTTAAGATCTGTCATAATTTACTCACCCTCACGTCATCCAAACCTGTATGCCTTCCTTTATTCTGTGGAGCACAAAAGAAGACATTTTCTTTTCAGTCAGTGGTCACCAAAACTTCAAAATATCATCTTTTGTGTTCGGCAGAAGAAATCCATACAGGTTTGGAACGAGTCTTTGAGTGACTGCACATGATCTTCTGTACAGGTTTTACATGGCATTTCTGATTGAGTTCCTTCATGGTGTTTAAAACCAAAATACTCCCATACAATTGAGGTGCTTCCATGTTTTGACACTGGATCTTCTTCTGCATCTTCATTGTCTTTACAATCAAGGGATCATTTTGACAAGCTAATACACGTTTGAAGTCTTTCATACACGGTTCTTTCATCTGTCTTCACTATTTCTTATAAACAAGCATTAAACCGGTGTCTTTGACCGTTGTGATCCTCTCTGTTTTTTCACTCTTGCTCATGTGATATTGCTTAATTAGCTTTATCTATAAAACACCTAAATCTGGTATCTCTTTATATATACACTCACCGGCCACTTTATTAGGTACACGTGTCCAACTGCTCGTTAACACTTAATTTCTAAGCAGCCAATCACATGGCGTCAACTCAGTGCATTTAGGCATGTAGACATGGTCAAGACAATCTCCTGCAGTTCAAACCGAGCATCAGTATGGGGAAGAAAGTTGATTTGAGTGACTTTGAACGTGGCATGATTGTTGGTGCCAGAAGGGCTGGTCTGAGTATTTCAGAAACTGCTAATCTACTGGGATTTTCACGCACAACCATCTCTAGGGTTTACAGAGAATGGTCCGAAAAAGAAAAAACATCCAGTGAGCGGCAGTTCTGTGGGCGGAAATGCCTTGTTGATGCCAGAGGTCAGAGAAGAATGGCCAGACTGGTTCGAGCTGATAGAAGGGCAACAGTGACTGAAATAACCACTCGTTACAACCGAGGTATGCAGCAAAGCATTTGTGAAGCCACAACACGCACAACCTTGAGGCGGATGGGCTACAACAGCAGAAGACTCCACCGGGTACCACTCATCTCCACTACAAATAGGAAAAAGAGGCTACAATTTGCAAGAGCTCACCAAAATTGAACAGTTGAAGACTGGAAAAATGTTGCCTGGTCTGATGAGTCTCGATTTCTGTTGAGACATTCAGATGTTAGAGTCAGAATTTGGCGTAAACAGAATGAGAACATGGAACCATCATGCCTTGTTACCACTGTGCAGGCTGGTGGTGGTGGTGTAATGGTGTGGGGGATGTTTTCCTGGCACACTTTAGGCCCCTTAGTGCCAATTGGGCATCGTTTAAATGCCACGGCCTACCTGAGCATTGTTTCTGACCATGTCCATCCCTTTATGGCCACCATGTACCCATCCTCTGATGGCTACTTCCACCATGTCACAAAGCTCTAATCATTTCAAATTGGTTTCTTGAACATGACAATGAGTTCACTGTACTAAAATGGCCTCCACAGTCACCAGATCTCAACCCAATAGAGCATCTTTGGGATGTGGTGGAACGGGAGATTCGCATCATGGATGTGCAGCCGACAAATCTGCGGCAACTGTGTGATGCCATCATGTCAATATGGACCAAAGTCCCTGAGGAATGCTTCCAGCACCTTGTTGAATCTATGCCACGAAGAATTGAGGCAGTTCTGAAGGCAAAAGGGGGTCCAACCCGTTACTAGCATGGGGTACCTAATAAAGTGGCCGGTGAGTGTATATATATTAATAAATAAACATTTATAATGGGCTTGTTCTAATTAATGTCCTCATTAAGTAAATGTGTGGTTTTATACTGTAAATCATGGAAAATGACACAGGTATGTTTGCACACACACATATATCTGTGGTTAATGTTGTTTTGTTCTCTCTTCTTGTCTTCAGATCCTGGTATTCTCACACTAGATCCAAAAACAGAAAACACTCTCATTCTGTCTGAGGAGAACAGAAACATGACACACGTGAGGACCAGCCGTATCCTGATCATCCAGAGAGATTTGATGTGTATCCTCAGGTTCTGTGTGGAGAGAGTTTGACTGGACACTGTTACTGGGAGGCTGAATGGAGTCAGTCAATGAATATCAGTGACATATAAAGGACTCAGCAGGAAAGGAAGGAGACACTGTGAATTTGGATTTAACAAAATATCCTGGAGTTTATCTGTTCTGATTACAGATTTACTGGCAGAGTAGGAGTATTTCTGGACTGACTTTGTTCTTCTACAGTGTCTCTGACATTCACACACATTCAACACAATCAGTTTATATAGTTTGTTCTTATTTTTTTGGTTGTAATACAGTCATGATTATTTACTCTTAATATGTTTAAATGTTTCTAAGGGAAAAGGAAGAAGTAATCTGCTGAAATGCTTCTTTAATCTTTTTGTTTTCTCTGCTTCTTCTCATATTTGATGATTTCTGAGGATAGTTTTATAAAAGAGCTTTACAGGGCCCTGAGAAGAGCTTGTGCTGATAATCATTAAATCATCCATTAGCCAGTTGTACAGAATATCTTCTGCTTTTGTGTTTCACCAGAAAGTCTACAAGCACATTCATTCAAGCGCTATGATGGTTATTTGTGCATGTTCATAGTTGATGATGCATTACATTGTTTCGATTCAGGTGAAATGTAAAGATTTAGATAATGTTCATTTACAGTGGCCACTGAAAGTATTTAGACACTTAAGCCACAATTAAGCATTTATAAATGTCTTTGCATTTGTTTTTCAATCAAAAAATGAAAATATGAAACAATAGATTGTTTTTGCACTCTCATAAAAAAAAAAAGTAAAACTGCCTTTTCATAAGATACACCTTTATACCCTATTTAACCTTTAATGATACATATGAGTACTTTTGACAACCTTTGTACCGGTTTCTGTTTTTTTTATATGGCTATTATTGCTAATAAAGTTTTATGATGTTTGTCCATTTAAACCTATAGAAAAGTTTATATCAGTATCGTCCCTCATACCAAATTTAACAACTATTACTGTACAGCAAAGTGACTGATCATAAAGGTTTTGTGACATGGGGAACAGTAAACCAGAGGTTTAGTAAAGCATATAGTGAGTTTGTTAGTGGTTTAGATGAAATTCAATTTCACGCTCTTTCATTCAGACACATGGCTGTTTGGTGTTTGGCGCAATGTCATCACCATCACCATCACCATACATATTTTTGCCAATAAATTATGTATACATCACAAAAACATCCTACAATTATATATATCTGACAATGTTGGACAGTCTAAATTATCACTGTATTAAAAAAGTTTTGATATATAGCATAAACTTAAAATAAGCTTATATTCCAAGCCAGGGTAGATTGATGAATCAGAAATGTAGATACTTAAATGACTATAATTCATCTTACAAGTAAAAATCAACAATCCCATTAAGTTCAAGATAAAATAGATTCCATGTGAACCCACAAAATGTTTTAAAAGCACTGATTTATCATTTAAGTTTTATTTTTTTACATATATTCGATGATGTGATGGTAATGACACATTTACTTGACATAGTTTAAAAAATGGCAAAAAATCATAAATTCCCGTATCTTATGGTCTCAACCAAGCTCATACCGTTGTTCCTGACTTAAGGACTGATAATTTGATGTATACCAATTAGTCAAATTTGGAATTTTAATTTTCAAAATTGCAGCAACCCAATTTACATTTACATTTACATTTAGTCATTTAGCAGACGCTTTTATTTATTTTTATTTTTTTTATGTTAAGTGCTCCCGGAAGAGATGAGTTTTCAGTTGTCTTTTGAATGTTGTCAGGGATTCTGCATTCCGGATGAGGGTGGGGAGATCATTCCACCAGCATGGAACCGTGAATGAGAATGTTCTGGAGAGTGATTTTGTGCCCCGCTGTGATGGTACCACGAGCCGTCGCTCATTGACCGATCGTAGGCTTCTGGTAGGGATGTAGACTTGTAGTAGTGAGTGAAAGTAGGAGGGAGCTGAACCTGTGGTCAATCTGTAAGCAAGCGTCAAAGCCTTGAACTTGATGCGAGCAGCGAGTGGTAGCCAGTGCAGAGAGATGAACAGAGGAGTGACGTGGGCCCTTTTGGGCTCGTTGAAGACCAGACGAGCTGCAGCATTCTGGATCATTTGTAGAGGTTTAGTTGCACATGATGGAAGTCCAGCCAGAAGAGCATTGCAGTAATCAAGCCTAGAAATGACCAGGGCCTGGACGAGAAGTTGTGTTGCATGCTCAGTTAGGAAAGGCCTGATCTTCCTGATGTTGTGCATAGCAAACCTGCATGATCGAGCTTTCTTTGTAATGTGGTCTGTGAAGGTCAGCTGATCATCAAAGATTACTCCAAGATTTCTGACCGACCTTGATGGGGTGATTGAGGATGAATCTAGCTGGATAGTGAGGTCGTGCTGTAGAGACGGATTGGCAGGGAGGGCGAGAAGCTCAGTCTTTGCCAGGTTGAGCTGCAGGTTTTGTTCCTTCATCCATGCCGAGATGTCCGCCAGACAGCTTGAGATCCGTACAGCTACTGTGGGATCATCTGGTTGAAATGAGAGGTAGAGCTGGGTGTCATCAGCATAGCAATGGTAAGAGAAACCATGTGCCTGTATGATAGGTCCCAGTGATGTGGTGTAAATGGAGAAGAGGAGCGGTCCGAGAACTGAACCCTGAGGAACGCCTGTGGTCAGTTGATGTGCTTTGGATACCTCACCTCTCCATGTGACCTTGAAGGACCTACCTGTGAGATAGGACTCAAACCAGTTGAGGGAGGTTCCAGTGATGCCCAGTGATGAGAGGGCGGACAAGAGGATCTGATGATTCACAGTGTCGAAAGCAGCAGACAGGTCCAGTAGAATGAGAACTGATGATTTGGAAGCAGCTTTTGCGATCCGCAGGGCTTCCGTGACTGACAGCAATGCAGTCTCAGTTGAATGTCCTTTCTTGAAGCCAGATTGGTTGACATCCAGCTGGTTGTTCAGAGACAGGAAGGATGATACTTGGTTAAAAGCAACTCGTTCAAGTGTTTTCGCAATGAATGGTAGGAGAGAGACAGGTCTGTAGTTCTCTAATTTGGCCCTTAATCTGAGAAATGCCCTGAAACTCATTCTTTCCAAGAGGATGATAAGTTTTGGTCTAACCAAAGGGGTGATCGAATACTGTTTAGTCATGGGACCAACAAGTCTGCTGGTGTTGTAGTTTCCTTTAATAGGTTTCCAGGTGATATAACTGCATACAGGACAGATATTCAAGGGGATTGGCTGATGGTGGTCTTAAAAATTGATGGTTATTTTTTCATATTAACTAACGTATATGGTCATAGAACCATTGCCCAAAATAAACAGATGCTTGAAGATGTTACAAACACTTTATCAGAGCTCAAAACATTTTATCCAACAGACTTTATTCTAATGGGAGGTGACTGGAATATGTCACCTGATGAATGGGAAGATAGATGGCCCACTAAATTTGACAGACACATACAATTGGGGATTTTATGAATAATAACCACCTGATAGATATTTGGAGAAGTTTAAATTTAGGAGTTAAACAATACTCCTGGTTTAAACCTAATAACACCTGTAAATCCAGGATTGACTACTGGCTCATTGATCATTCGCTTACAGAATTTGTCTCAGACATCTTGATTTCCAAAGCCCCATTAACAGATCATTGTATTGTAGAAATTAAATTAAATCCAGTTGATAAAATAAGTAAAAAAAAAAAAAGGCTACTGGAAATTTAACTCCGGTCTGTTGAAAAATAAAGATTATTGCACAAAGATAAAATAAATAATAATTGAAACTGAAAATAATGAGACAATTGATAGTTTTTGCAAAAAATGGGAATTTGTACAATATAGAATTCGAGAATGTTCTATTAAGGTTACCAAGGAGATTGCCATGGAAAAAAAAGAGAAGAAGTGAATCTGTTTCAGGAAATTAGTAAATACTGTGATTAGAAGCAAATTATTGATATTGCAAGCCAAATTAGATGACATGATTTGCAAAAGAGCTCAAGGTGCGTTTGTGATATCACGAGCCAAGTGGATAGAGGAAGGAGAAAAAACACCTCATATTTCAGTAATTTAGAGAAGAGAAGACAAGAAAATAAGGCAATATCAAGTTTACTGATGATAAATGGAGTAGAGTGCAAGGACAATAAAACATGGAAAATGCATTTTTTACATTTTATAATAATCTTTACACCTCTGCATATTCCCAACTAGATTCCTCAAATTTTTAAAATGAAATAAAGGACTTCATACCCAAGATTGAGGTTTCGTCTAAAGAATTTTGTGAGTCCGATTTAAGAGTAGAAGAATTGGATGACGTGAGCTTGAAATTGTCAATGAATAAATCTCCGGGTACCGACGGGCTCACTGCCGAGTTTTATAGATTCTTTTGGAAAGAAATCAGACATTTATTATTTAAGGCAATTCAAGAATGCATATTGAAGAACGAATTAATGACAAGCATGAAACAAGGCCTAATAATACTTATTCCTAAACATGGCAAAGATAAAAGATTGTTAGATAATTTAAGACCAATTACACTTCTTAACATTGATTATAAGTTGTTACCCCAGATAATAAGTGAAACTCAGTCTGGCTTTCTTGCTGGAAGATCTATCCATAATAACATACGATTGGTACTAGACTTGATCGAGTACCAGTCATACATTTGTAGAACATGGTTTTATTGTATTTTTAGATTTTTTACAAAGCTTTTGATTCAGTTGAACACCCCTTTATTTTAGAAACTTTAAATCATTTTGGTTTTGGACAGATTATCATATTGAATTAGTCTACTCTACAATGATATTAACAGCGGTGTATCTCTGGAGCACGGCACATGCTCACGATTCGCAGTTAAGAGGGGCATTAGACAAGGCTGCAACAGTTCTCCTTTATTATTTATAATGGTCGCTGAACTATTCCACGTATACTGGATCGGAGGATCATACAAGTTTTCCCCCTCGTGTTGACATCATCTCTCAGTTTGAACGGACAATCATTTCTACCCGCGTTATCATCTTCCACCGGTGGGTAAATGACTTTCATTTTAAACCTATAGGCACGAGAGACGCTACGGTAAATAAGCGCCGACAATCTTTATCAAGACTCTTGCTCTCTGCTCTTTTAATGATTGGAAATATTGAACTTAACCCTGGTCCTGAAAAAATTACCTTTATGTCCACTTTTCTATATTTCCTGGGATTTTATACTCATGTTTTAAATAACACTCTGGGCCTGGGTTTATATGCAGGTGCCCCTTACATGGACCTATCTCAATTGCTGTGTATTCGACAACAACCTATTGACACAACGATAATACCTCAGTTGCTATTTAAATCTCCTCCTGTTATTCCAGTATTTAATTCTAAACCTGTTAAAACACAAAAAAGACCCTTGTATCTAAGGAAAAATCCAGTTACTTTATGCCAGCTTGGTAGAATTAGAGGTTTTAAAATGTGTCATCTAAACATGAGAAGCCTTGTTCCAAAATTGGATGAATTTAAAATCATGCTTGCTCAAACTAAGGCTCATGTTATGGCAATATCTGAATCATGGCTGTCCCCTACTATATCTGATTCCTTTCTCTCGATTGAAGATTATTCATTGTATCGCAGAGACAGGACTGATAGAATTGGTGGCGGTGTTGCTCTTTATGTAAATAATAGATATGCGCATTCTGTAGTAAAACTATCAACAATTTCTGAGTCACTTCAATTAGTTGTTCACTTTACAAATCAACTCTCAGTTACTATTATTGTCACGTACAAGCCTCCAAATGTTTGTCCAACTGCATATTTACTGCAGCTTTCTGACTTAATAAAATCTGTAAAAACTAAGGAGCTTGTTATTCTAGGTGACATTAATTTGAATTGGATCGATAATTCATCTAAACTTTTGAAAGCAACTGCCATAAAACATGGTCTTCATCAATTAATCAAAGATCCCACCAGATTTGGCAAAACACGAAATTCTATTTTGGACCTCATCTTCACTAATCAACCTTCTAAGTATAGTATATCTGGAGTAATAAATACAGCAGTTTCTGATCATTCACTAATATATGCCATTAGGAAATGTCTTAAACAGCCAAAATCTCATAAAAATAGTTACATTAAAAAAGTACCAAATTCAAAATTGTCTCAGTTTAATGCTGAATTTGCTGATACTGATTGGAGTAATGAGATGTATTTGCAAGATCCTGATCATGTTCTATCAAATTTTCATAAAAGAGTGGAGACACTACATCAAAAATTTACTACTACTTGTAAAATATATATCAGGCAAAATACAATACCTTGGGTAACTCCGGACATTTTGCAGCTTTTAAAAAAGTAGGCCACCTATTTGAAAGCATACAGATCATTAAAAACACCTGAGGCTAAGCATATTTTCACACAGTTCAGAAATAAGTGCAATTTTGAATTATTCAAAGCAAAACAGCTATATTTTGAAAATCAAATTAATCGAACGGTCTCCAACCCAAGAACATTATGGAAAACAATTAAATCTATAACTGGTGAAAATAAATTAAAAAATAATAACAGTTTACAACTATCCATAAATGGTACTCTTCTCACTGATCATGATAAAATTGCTAATTCTTTCAACGAGTATTTTGTTGTATCTGTTCAGAGGTTATTTTCTGGATTTATTGTTCCTCAGTTTCTCCCATCAGTACCGGCAGCATCTCAGCAATTCTCCTTTTCTGAAATTGCACAAAGCGATATAACTAACATTTTGGGTTCTTTGAATGCTTCTCATGCTTGTGATGCAAATAATTTAAATATGATTTTTCTTAAAACTCACGCTAGTACACTTATTCCGCTCTTCCATCATTTAGTTAATCTGTGTATTAGGCAATCAGTTTTTCCTGCCATGTGGAAAACAGCCCAGATCACCCCGATTCTTAAGTCTGAGGATCCAACTAATATCTCGAATTACCGCCCAATTGCAATTCTTCCAACTGTTTCTAAGTTACTTGAAAAAACGTTATATAATCAATTAATTAATCACCTTGAATACAATAACCTGCTCAGTGATTGTCAGCATGGTTTTCGACCACTGCGGTCGACTATGTCGGCTTTGCTACTTTTTACTGAGCAGATACGGGCGTCTTTAAATAAAGGTCAGGTTACTGGAGTCATATACATAGACTTTCGAAAAGCCTTCGATACAGTCAATCATCACATTTTGTTAAATAAACTTTTTTCTTTTCATTTGTCCTCCTCTGCAATAGATATGTTTAAATCATATTTAAGTGACAGATCTCAGACTGTAAGAATCGGCTCAGTAACATCACAGTCACGAGTGTGTTCTATGGGAGTTCCACAGGGCAGCATCTTAGGTCCTTTACTTTTCCTTATGTACATCAATGATCTTCCTAATGTGTTTGATGTTTCTAATACTTTATTATATGCTGATGACACTGTCATTTTTTTGTCTGGCTCAGATATTGATACAATTAATTACAAACTTAACTTAGACCTACAGCATCTACATGATTGGCTCCAGGATAACCATTTAACACTGAATACTAAGAAAACAGAATGTATGTATTTCTATTCATCTAGGAAACAACTGTCTATATCAAATTTCATCACCTTTTCCAATCAAAAACTTTCAATTGTATCCACGTATAAGTATTTGGGAGTCTCTCTTGACTCACATCTTACTTATCGTGACCATGTCCAAATTTTAATCAGAAAGTTAAACCAAAAGTTATTTGTTTATAGTAAAATTAGACCATATCTACTGCATTCTGTTTCTAAAACATATCTTCATGCCATTATATTGTCCACTATGTCGTATTGTTTACCTGTTTGGTCACTCACAACAAATGAGATCCTTGAACCTGTAGCGAGACTCTACAATAGAGCCTATAAGATCCACAACAGGCTTCCAGGCTGGACTCACCACTGTGTTGCACTATCTTTGAGTAATGCCTTGACATTTCAGAACTATAGAATAAGCCATGGTTTGAACCTTTTTTATCAGATCTTAAATGGTCATACTACTGCGGGATTGACTGCGCTGGCTCCTAAACTCAGTTCAAGGCTCGTATGCACTACGAGATCTGTTGCAAATGGACTTCTCCCTATACCGGCTTTTAGGAACTGCTATGGACAGAGATCTTTCTTTAATTTGCTCACTAGAGCCTGGAATGAGACTCCACAGCACATCAGATCTATAACATCAATAAGACTATTTAAACAAACTTGTGCTCGCCATCTGATGGACAGGTATATCTGTGACCACTGAGATGGCTTTATGGCCTCCTGCTGATGCTTGTTTACTGTCGTGGTTTGTGTGCTTGTTGTGTGTTTGTTATTGTATGGTCTTGGAGTTCTGTTGTGTTTGATGTATTCATGTTCTGCAGAACAGGAACCTGCTGAAAATCAGTTTTATGCTGAGTCAGGCCCGATTGCTCTTAATCTTTTCCTGTTTAAATAAATAAATAAATAAATAAATTGTCTATTAGGATTAGAATGAACAATTCTGATGGCTTCAACATTCTGGGAAAGCACATAATAATAAGTCAGTTTGCGGACGACACGACTTTATTTCTAAAAGACAAAAGGCAAATTTCCAGAGCGTTAGATTCAATCAGTCAGTTCTCAAAGGCATCAGGTGTTAAATTGAACACTAATAAATGTGAAATCCTAGCTTTACATGACCAACCAGCTCGCTTAATTGATAATATACAGGGAAAATAAGGGAATATTGATAAATGCAAAGTAATATTGGATTCGTGGCTGCAAAGGGATATAACATTTTTTGGCAGGGCTCTTCTAGCCAAGATGGAGAGTATCAAGAGCCATTTACCCTGCCTTTTCTCTAGAAATTTCAAATAAATAAGATAAATTTCAATTTTATTTGGAAGGGTAAATGCCATTAAATCCGAAAAAATGACATGATTAAGTGTATTGAAGAGGGTGGCATGAATGTCATAGATTTTTCTGTGATGAATGGTGTACTAAAACTAAAATGGTTGAATTATTTTGTGTGTCATAATGACTCTTTTTGGTTTAGCATCCCGAATGCAATTTTCCAAAAAATGGGGGAATTGATTTTATATTGCGGTGTGACTATGATTTAAACAAACTACCTGTAAAATTATCTGATTTCCATCAGCAAGTTTCGAACACTCAATCAGAAATGAGACCTCTGTGTATTGGAGTTATTTTAAAGGTGCATTGCGCAACATTTCATGTTAAAAATACCAGTTTTTCTAACCCATACATGCTTAAACAATTGCCTGATGGGCTGAATGAGCCCTTCTCTGATCACTGCGATTGCCTCTATAATCCTGTACAGTAAAATAAATAAGAGGGATTCGGGACGGAACGTGAGACTGGGCGTGACGTCATGCGCGTTCACGCTCACCTGGCTATGTCTGGCAGGTTTGTGTATTCGCCGTCATTCTCCGTATCAGCGAAGACAACTCAAGCGCAGACATCCAAAGTCTCCCGGAAGTTCCGGGAGTCTCCCGCATATTGATAGCGTCTCCCTGATGCCCGCAAATTAGTTCAAATCTCCCGGATTCTAGAACGCGAATGCGAGACAGAACATACTGCGCGCATAACATACATAGCGCGCGCATGCACAACAGAGAGGGAGAGAGCGAGAGACCTTGCGTGTGGAGGGAGCGAGCGAGAGAGAACAGTTCAACATGGAGATTGATGGAAACAAAAACCGAAGTTTTCTACTACCCCCGTTTTCCCCTCACACATAAGTGTGTAATTATCAAATGCCTTTCCTTTCATATATTTAAAATGACTTGCAGATTTATAACTTTATTACCTCTGAAGACATTATGACTGTAAACAAAAGATTTGTGCGGCTGATGCGCCTTTGGTTATGAACAGCTCGTGCTCGTGCAAGCGTGCGTGTGTGTGTGGTCCATGAGCGTGCACACCTCTGGTTGCAGTTTCGCTTGTCGCCAGAGGGGGCATAGTTCTGCAAAAACTCAGAGACTTGCACTATGCACCTTTAAATAGTAATTCACGAGTTTACATGTTAATGAAATCTGATGTAATATTATAATGCGTATTTGGCTTGCTGTCCGGGGGGAGGGCTCCGAGCTCAGAATTCGGCCCGACCCCAGAGTACTCCCCCCATAACCTTAGAGATTATAGGTAACTATGAGCGGACCCAGCCGAATGTGGGGTGAAGGGGTGGTGGTGGGATGCTGAGAAATTAGTCATGAGACAGGAGGTAAGGGAAGGCTTTATTTATACTGGCTTCTTCTTGTGCTGATTGGATGATTACCTGAACATGCTCCTCCCGAACTTTGTTACATAAAACTTCATATAGTTTACAAATAAGTTTATTAGAAATGTGTTATCCAAACAGTTTCTCTGGTCAACTGAAAAGAAAACATGTTCTAAAAGATTTCAGTGACGAAGAGGCTAAAAAAAATAAGGAAGCGGTATTTACCTTACCCAATCTTTCCTAAGGCAAAAGAAGTGACATTTAAAATATTGAATGACATTTATCCATCTAATTGCTTTTTACATGAAAGATTCAATTGGGAAAACAATTCATGTAGATTTTGTGAGAAGGAAATTGAGACTGTAGAACATATTTTCTTTCAATGCGAATTTGTACAAGAATTTTGGCTTACATTTCAGAGTTGGCTACAATCTAAGGAGATATCGCTTCTCCCTTTGAATGTGAGCTCAATTAAAGTTGGAGTGTTTTTGAATGATAAAAACTTGATAAACAATCTGATTGTTTTAGGTAAACACTTCATCCACAGATGTAAATATTTAAAGACCAAACTAAGGATGAGCGAGTACAGCATTATCTGTATCTGTTAACCATATGAACGATCTGTATCTGTACTCGGACTGGGCGGGGCCTAACCCGGAAGTGGGTGGGATTTAACCCGGAAGTGGGTCGGGTTGTCTTGAAATGGGCGGGCATTAACCAGTATGTTATTTTAAGCATGCAATTGATATGGGTTGATCAGAAATTGTTATATTTATTGCTGATTAGAAAACTATATTTACATGACTGCATCAGCATTGAGCTTCAGATCAATGTTTTTTTTTTTATCACTATAACAAACGAACTATATACAGCACAAGTTTTGCAACAATGAATACAACACATGCGGTTGCAATTATGAAGTAAAATGTAATGAACAAGAGTTTTCATACTCAACATTATTATTATTATTTTTTTTTTTACTTTTTTTTTTTTAACAGTTAAAAAACTGGTTGGAGCCAGCAGACGGTTAAAAAAAAGTTAATTTGTAATATAGTTTTATACCACTACTTCCTTTATTTTTTTATGAAATACAGCAAGAAAGTGTCAGACACACTCAGTAAAAAAAACTGGTTAGAGCCAGCTGACGGTTTAAAAAAGAAAAAAAATCTCCGACAGGCAGAGACGCAACGCGAGTCGCATTCTATCAAGCACCACGTCTGAACAAACCCCACGTTTACCAGAACTCTACTGGTTAATAAGTAAGTACTACAAACCGAAGTAAAAAACAAACTTGAAGCTGAAGAAACCCTAAACGTTAACGGAAAAGACCCGCGAACCTGAGTGACTGAGGGAGAGACAGAGAGAGAGAGCTGTTCTCTTCTCAGTGTTCTGTGTGTGAGTGAGCACTGAGCAGAAGAGCGGGACACAGCAACACGATAAATCTGTATGTGTGTAGGGGTAGCCTTTCACAGAACGCAGACACAGTCAGCTACCCAATGAGGATTTTTATTCAATCCGAGCACAGATATTGACTCGTATTACTCGTATAATACTCGTACACGGCAAAAGTGCTTTATCCGGACCGGATACTCGTTTCAGCCGAGTATCCGGCTCAACTCTAGACCAAACCCCATTTCAATGGATGGAAGAATGACTTGAAGCTATTTGTAAAATCTCTTCATTGGATGACGGACAGAAATGCCCTGAAACTTCTTTCCGTTTTGGAATTGTTATTGGACTAAGACCCTCACCCCTTTTCTTTTTCTTTCTTTCTTTTTTTCTTTTCTTCTTCTTCTATGTTCTTTTTTTCTAAGTGATTCAACACAAATACAACTGTATGATCGTTGATTTATGCCTTAATTGTTTGTACTTGAATTCTCTATATTAATATATATATATATATATTTTTTTACTTGGGCCACAAAAGATGACGTTTCACAAAAACACAAGTACAGACAAGAACACAGATTGAGAAAGGCTTCATGAGAACACGGAAGTGAAAGGAAGTTCAGTGCTTTTGATGATTGAGGTGCATTTGATGTAGCGAGGTGCCATTTGATGATCGAGGTGCCATTTGATGATCGAGGTGCATTTGATGATTGAGGTGCCATTTCAGAGGAGAAAGAAACATCTGCAAATATTGTCATTATTCAAGGTAAGTTAGGAAAATATCTTAAGCTACTGACCAATGTTTAAGTGTCATGTTTCCAGTGATCACAGAAGATTCATACAGCACAACTAATAGATCTTTATTGGATTTTACTAGTCTGAAACGAGGCTCTGAGTGTTAGTGTAAGTGAGTGTGTGTGTGTGTGTCTGTGTGTGTGTGTGTGTGTGTGGAAGTGTGTGTGAGTATATCTGGTGTCTGCTGACTAATTTTTCCATTAATCATAATTTATATAAATTATTATTATTATTAAGAATAACTATTGTAACTTTTAGTATGTTCAGTGTCACGTTATTATTTTTATTCCAGTCTGGTTTGACATGTAAAAGACAAGTCTTCCAAGGAGAGAATGGCAAAATGTGAAAGTACTTCTGAAATCTAATCATGCTGAGACTCAATAATCACCAACATTCAGCTGAATATTTTAGAAACAATAATCTACTAATGAGCTAATAACTCTTAAACTGAATAACAACCTGAAGAATTAGTTTTAGACCTTAAAGGGTCATGAAACCCTGAACCCAATTTTCTGAGATTTTAACAGAGGTATGTGTGTTGAACACCATTGAAGACAATGTTAGTATCTGTTAGATTTAATAGTAGGGGGAAAATAGTTAAATTTTAGTTTTTTCCCGCTATTTTTGTCTTCCGGGTTTAAAATCTTCATCGTGTCCAGGCTGTGACGTGGCAGTGCGCTGTGAGTGCTTTGATGACTCATCGGTGTCTCATAATTATTCATGAGACTGAGTTTTCTTATCCTATAAGAAGACACTGTCTCTTAATTATTCATGACACCACACGGATCTTTCCAATGACAGACATGTCAAACTGTGATATCGCGCAGTAGATGAGCAAAAGTTCCAGTGCGTTGCATATCTTTCCCCGCGATGCTGCCAGAGCTAGACTCTGGCTGCGGGCGGTTGGTTGGCCATCAACCACGGACACATCTAAACTACGTGTGTGTAGCAAGCTTTTTTAGTAGCGAGAGAGAGCTTCGAGAACTGGAGAATGGTGGACTTCAGCCTTGTTCACCAATCCAAGTTGCCTCTTGCGAGTGATGCGGTACCAAGTCCCAAGGACTTTTCTATCCCTTCAGAGGTGTGTGTGTGTCTAAAATGTAACCCTGACAGTTTTACTTGCCTTAGTTTTGTTAAACCTCTGGGGTCGACAAACGCGCCGGCGCGTTTTGCTGGATTTTTTTCAAATGGCAGCAAAATAGACTTAAAACACTCCGTTATTTATGGTGAAACAGACTTAAGAAATATGAAAAAATAAACTGTTAAATGTCTACTTTTTTATGTGTCCACTTACAATCGGAAAAAAAACAGTGTGCTTTTATAAAATAAAGAAAATAAACAGGGTGTGCTTTCTGCCTCTCCGTGTCCGTGAACTTTTTTTCTGGAGCACGTCTCTAAACTTAAACAAAACATAGCGAATACTATTCACCCAGACAAGAGCAGTATATCTTTATAATCATTTAAAATGAATTATTTTCAAATATATGCATTTATAGTGTATATAAACAAATATATATTTTATAATGACATTATAATTGTACATGTAATTTAATATGTTTTAAATAGAATTACGATTACTGTAAGCTAATATAGGCCTATGTAGCAGGGCATTCAGTTACTTTTGAAAGGACAAAAATAAGATGTCAGTGTATTTCATTAGACTTTAACTTTGCCAGCTATAAAAAATCTAGCATTTCCTCACGTTTTACCACAGATTTTTAGTGACAGTTGATATGCATGGGCCACTGGCCGATGACAGTTACCCCCTCCCCCTCCCCCTCCCCTGCAGTGCCATTCCACACCCACTCCCCTCCCTTCTTCTCTCAGCCATCTACGCCCATTTCAGTTGCATTTTTCAAAAAGATTGTGAGCAAGACTTGAGCTGAAGGAAGGGGGTTTCATGACCCTTTAAAAGTAAAAAAAAAAAAAAAAGCTTCATATTGTTGACCTGGCCACAGTGTCATTTCATTGCGCACATATATTTGCACATACTGCATAGATATCTGCTATAAAAGTGCAATTATCTAAATACTTTTTCCTTTTCCTTTGCTCCAACAGTCCATGAAGGACCATGGCATCTGATTTAGTGCTTCATACTCTAGAAGACCTGGAAGAATGTAATCTGAAGAAATTTAAGTGGTTCTTAAAGCAAGATGGAGCCGTTAGAGCTGGTAAACTGGAGGATGCTGGTGTCACTGATATAGTGGATGTAATGAAGGAGTGTTTTGGACTGGAAGAAGCTGTGAAGAAAACACTGAACATCCTGAGGAAGATGAACCAGAACCGACTGGCTGAAGAGTTACAGAACAACTACACTGACGGTAATAAATGAGAGAATAGAGAACGAGAGTCAGCATAGATTCATAGACATATTCAGATTATTTTCAAAAAAGAGTCTTGTTCACCAAGGCTGCATTTAATTATCAAAAATAGTTAAAATATTGTGAAATAACAGAATTTAAATGAATTTTTCTATTTGAATATATATATATATAAAAAATGAAGGAATAGAAAATGAGAAGCAGCATAGATTCATATA
Organism: Rhinichthys klamathensis goyatoka; assembly: GCF_029890125.1. Taxonomy (NCBI): domain Eukaryota; kingdom Metazoa; phylum Chordata; class Actinopteri; order Cypriniformes; family Leuciscidae; genus Rhinichthys; species Rhinichthys klamathensis. The sequence continues at coordinate 266,473 of NW_026606635.1, forward strand.
AATGTATATTCAAGTTTAAAAAAAACATTTATATGTTTAGAAATAGTTAAAATATTGCAAAATATTGCAATTTAAGACAATTGTTTTCTATTTAAATATCTTTTTTTTAATCCTATGTTGCCATAAAAGTACGTTTCACAACTGAATTTTCAGCATCATTACTCCAGTCTTCGGTGTCTTCAGAAATCATTCTAATATGCTGATTATTTAATAGTTTAATACTTGTGCTGCTTAATGAAGTGTGGAAACATGATGCAGAGGATTTAATACTTGTGCTGCTTAATGAAGTGTGGAAACATGATGCAGAGCATTTTTCAGGATACTTTGATGAACATAAAGTCTCATTTCATTCTCTTTCTTCACAGTGCAAGAATCACCAGAAGCAGCCGAGAAACGCCCAAGAAAACAAGGTGAATTAACCTTACACACGGCCTTACAGTGGGGTCAGACATTATTTCAGCTTGTTTTATTTATATTGATCTTAATACACAACATAACTGCTTTCAGTGAAATGAATTTAAATACCATATGTCTGCTCTAGTTGATTTTGATGAAAATCATGCTAAGGTAAAAAAACCTTTGTGTTTAAGTTTTTTTATGTTGTTTTGTTAACACCTTTTCCTGTTTATTTATATATTTCATAACAGATTTCTGGCTGCAGGAATTCTTGAAAACTCACAAAATGAACATGAAGGAGAAAGTAGAACACATCTTTGAGTGTAAAAAGGAAAATGAAGCACATCTCAAGGATGTTTTCACAGAACTCTTCATTACGGAGGGGGATCTTAAAGAAATCTACCAAGAACATGAGATTCTGCAGATTGATAAAGCCATTAAACCCAACAAATCACAGAACAGGCCAATCAAATGCAATGATGTATTTAGTCTGAACAAAAATAAGAAAAAGATTGTGCTGACCAAAGGCATTGCTGGCATTGGAAAAACTGTCTCAGTGCACAAGTTCATTCTGGACTGGGCAGAAGGAGAAGCCAATCAGGAGATAGACTGTGTTTTCCTGCTTCCATTCCGAAAAATTAACTGCATTAAAGACAGGGAGTTCAGTCTGCATGAGTTTCTACAGAGATTTAATCCTGAACTGAATGACCTGGAAAAACCAAAGATATGTAAGATATATAATAGTAAGCTTGCGTTTATCTTTGATGGACTGGATGAGAGTCGACTCCCTTTGGAGTTTGACAGTGGAATGGTGACGAGTGTTGAGGAGCGATCATCTGTAGATGAACTGTTTACAAATCTGGTGAACGGGACTCTGCTTCCATCAGCTCACGTCTGGGTGACATCACGACCAGCAGCAGCCAATCAGATCCCTCTTGAGTGTGTAGGGTTGTTCACCGAGGTGCGAGGATTCACTGACCAGCAGAAGGAGGAGTATTTCAGAAAGAGAATCCAAGATACGACTCAGGCCTCCAGAATGATCTCACACATTAAGAAATCTCGTAGTCTCTACATCATGTGCTACATTCCCGTGTTCTGTTGGATCACAGCCACTGTTCTTCAGGACGTCCCCATTGGGAACAATGCAGGGAACATCAACACGACACTCACTGAAATGTACATCCACTTCCTGCTGATACAGATGAACATGAAGAGCCAGAAGCATGACAGTAAAACAGAAAGACAACGTACCAAGCTCTTAGATTCCAATAAAACAATGATTTTAAAGTTAGCCAAGCTAGCGTTTGAACAACTGAAGAAGGAAAACATAGTGTTCTATGAGGATGATCTGAAAGCTTGTGGTATTGATGAGAGTGAAGACTTTGAGTCCACAGGAATGCTGACTGAGATCTTTCAGCAAGAAGCTGGACTTCATGAGATGAAGGTCTTCTGCTTCGTACATCTGAGTGTTCAAGAGTTCCTCGCTGCAGTGCACGTGTTCCTCTGCTACCTGAACAAGAACATGGACGAGCTGCAGTTTTTCCTTAGAAAAACACAATTCAAGGTCAGGCCTGACAACATCGACAAGCCAGACAAAAATATTGCTTTACATAATTTACTAAAGAAGGCTGTTGAGAAAGCAATGCAAAGTCAGAAAGGACATTTAGACCTTTTTGTACGGTTTCTGCTGGGCATTTCACTGGAATCGAATCAGAAACTGCTCAGCAGCCTGTTCACACACACTGAAGACAGTAAATACAGCGTCACAGAAACAACCAAACGCATTAAAGAACAATTACAAAGCTATAAGAACAATACCATCTCACCTGAAACTTCAGTCAACCTGTTCTACTGCCTACTGGAGCTCAATGACAATTCATTATATACAGAAATACAAAGATACTTCAGATCATCTCCAGAAAGAGAGCTCTCGTCTTCCATGTGCTCATTGATGGCTTACGTACTTCTGATGTCAGAGGAGGTGCTGGAGGAGCTCAACCTGAGGATGTACAGGACATCAGGGGGGGGCCGCATGAATCTCCTGCCAGCTGTGAGATGCTGCAGAAAAGCAACGTAAGAAACTTGTTGACAGCTGTTTAATCAAAGTTTTTAACTCTGTAAATCAATTTTAGCATAATATGCAGTGTAAAGTATCATTGTTTTACTCATTTTAGAGAGTAAAATCTGTATTTACTAAAATGTATTTACTAAACAGTGATTTTATAGACATCAATTTGAACGTTATTTTCACTTGACTGTCACATCAGTTCCAGCATACATGACATTTATATTTATTTACATTTATTTTTTTCCAGAAAGCTTGAATGTTCACAGAGAACATGATATAACATATCACTGTTACTACAAACACTGTTCCTACAAGATGAACACACAATACATGCCATGGACAAATGTCCTGTTTTTACAGACTCTCCCTCGGTGGACTCACTGAAACCTGCTGTGAAACTGTGGCTTTGGCCCTGCAGACACCAAACTCACCCCTGATAGAGCTGAACATGAGTGAAAATAACCTGAAGGATTCAGGAGTGAAGCTGCTCTCTGATGGACTGAAGAGCCCAAACTGTCACCTGAAGATACTGAGGTTTGAGATTCATTCAATCCGTATACAGCACCCACCTCAGTATTTCATCCACTAAAATAGAGTATGACATTATAAAACGCTTAACATGGAAATGCTTAACTTGCCTTAATGCACAAAGACAGTGTTTTTAATATATCAAACTCAGTATACATCGTATCCATGATGCGTAATATTTACAGGCAAGCAGATGAACCCAGAATTTTAACAATGCATTTTAAACCCATTAAAATCTTGCTGTACGTTTATAAGATAAACAAATTAAAGAGCCATCTCTCTGTTATTAAATAATCTGACAAATACAACAAATTTTCCAAATTAAATAGCGTGTGTTCATTCAAACATGAATGAACATCTGAAGGTGTGTTGACAGATACAGTACAACTTACTGAAACATTATATCTCGTGTAATCGCTCAATCAGAGTTTCAACGCCGGAAATGCATCAGTAAAACAGTTTTAAAACAATTTCCCACGTAGCATTACATTTACCTCAGGCAGGTCATTCAGTGTATGATAGCTTGTTAATTCGCAGGGAAATGTACTATTTCGCTTAATATCTGCACTATATTAGCCTACATATTCATTATATTTTATTTAACCTGTTAGTGATGTCTTGATTATTTAATGTATGATTAAAATATCTGTCATGAAAATGTCAGCAAGTGTGTAATAATTATATTTCAACAACGAATTGGAGTAAAAACATAATTTTATATTTAAATTTAGAAGTTAATGCAAATGTGCAGTTTACATGTTTGCATACAATTTGTTATTTGAGTGTATTATATCTCAAATTTAATAGCTACTGAATTAGGCTAAGATGTTTGGGCTCTATTGTTAACCATTAACCCTCTGGGGACCAAGGTGTTTTTGGGGTCCTTGAGATGTTATGACATGCCCTGACATTTGTGCTTTTTTCAGTTGCTTATAAACATAGTAATGGCACAGGTGAAATTACACTCTATTTAGCACAAACAGGGCTACCATAATATGTGAGCAACATGTATGTACATGTTTGTATTTTTGAGAGAATATTGTTTATGCATGGTTATTGAAAAAACTAAAAATTAAAGTTTCTGAAATAAAGCCACAAAACACATACTAAATATGTGTCCACAAGACATTTGACTAATGGAAGTTGTGGCCTAGAGTTTTTGCTTCAAAATGATCTGAAAATCATCCTATCTAATCATTCACATAACACAATAGATTCTTTTAAATTGTGAAAAACATTTTTTGTTATCCAAGGCAATATGCGAATGGGCGTGAACGGCCCAACCCCATTGTGAATAATTAGGTGGTTGAGAAGACAAAGACCCTGCATAGTAATGAGCCTTTCATTCAGATGTGTCACACAAGAAAGAATGCAAGGACAATATATATACACACACACACACATACATACATATATATATATACATATATAATCAAAATATAAATGAAAGTCAAAAGCACATTTTTAGTCATACCTGGAAACAAATCCTGTTCAAATAGGTTATATGGGCCATTCTATAGAATTGGTTCAAAGTTAGAGTTGGAAACATCTTGAAAAGAAAATTGTCTTTTTCCATAAATGTCTTAGTAGGCCAATACATTTTATCATGCATATTTCAAAGTTAAGGATTCATTATTTTGATATAGCTTGCATTGGAAAAAACACTATAACATCTTAGTTGATTAGTTTATTGACAAATCATACTATATATTTAACATATGAGCAGAAACTGCTAACAAAAGCTTATTTGATGTCTATTTTAGAGTTAAAACTTTATAATCTATCCAAAACTAGTCACACACACACACACACACACACACACACACACACACACACACACACACACACACACACACACACACACACACACACACACACACACGCACACACAGAGAAACATGATTCAAATTTAAACAGTAGGCTATTTTAGCGTTTACAGACACTAACGTTATTATATATTGTGATTAGAACAAAGCACAAGAATAAAACACTTACAGCTCAGCGTGCTCCTCGAAGTGAAAATAAACCAGCACTTGTTCTGAGGTAGCTAAATGTCCCATGATTATTCCTCATAGCCGCGCAAGACGACAGTACATTAATCTGACTAAATATAGTGTGTTTACAGAGTTTATGTGGGCGTTTACACGTCTCAATGTGTTGCTTCAGATCATTAGCGTTTGAATAGCGCGCGCTCTCCGTGGGCGTGTCACATTAGCGAAATAATGAGATGCGAGAACGATAATGAGAACGGCTGACATCTCTCTCTTTTTATATAGATTACATAAACAGAATATTTATTTTAGTTTTAAATTAGATAATTTAAAAGTACAAACTTGAAATGATCATAAACATATATTGCTCATGTCTGGGTGAATAGTATTCGCTGAGTTTTGTTTAAGTTTAGAGACGTGCTCCAGAAAAAAAGTTCACGGACACGGAGAGGCAGAACGCACACCCTGTTTATTTTCTTTATTTTACAAAAGCACAATATTTTATTTCGATTGTAGGTGGGCACATAAAAAAGTAGTCATTTAACAGTTTATTTTTTAATATTTCTTAACTAGAAATGATGGAGTAGTTTAAGTCTATTTTTCTGCTATGTGAAAAAAATCTGCCAAAATGCACGGGTGCGTTTTTGGTCCCCAGAGGGTTAATATAGTGATGTGCAAGGGCTCCGATATAATTTACAGCATTAGCAGAGATCATTTTTTTGTCCTTAATGGCGTTTCTGGTTTCCTGATTTATGTTTTCTTTTCCCCAACATTTTTCAGTCAGTTAGTCCCTGTTCTTCCACCAAGCTCATCGTTAACTTCAGGCAGCGGCCGCCTCAACTCCGATTGATTCTGTTCACGAGCTGGGATGGGACTTACAACAATTTTATTGGGTCCATCTGATGTTTGTCACTGACTGAATAATTAATAAATACTTTAGATTGGACTAAACCATTTTTAGAGAGGTAAGAGAAGCAGATATTTGGAAAAAATATTTAACCAAATTGCATGATTTTGTGGTTTTCATTTAAATCTCAGGCATACAACTAGGGCTGGGCGATATGGGCAAAAAAAATTATCACGATATTTTTTTTATATCAGTCGATATCGATAATTATCACGATAATTTTTTTTATATCAGTCGATATCGATAATTATCAAGATTTTTTTTTTTATATCATTCGATATTGATAATTATCACGATAATTTTTTTATATCAGTCGATATCGATAATTATCACGATAAATGTCAAATCTTTATTTCTTTCAAGTTTAAAGGCAGATTTTTGCCCCTAAGTGAAAGTTGTAGAGAGTGTTAATTGTGGTTTTAAACTACTCTTTATTGTCAGAACATATCATGACAAACACTTGCCAAACAGGTAAACATTTCACAAATCTGAGGTACAACATCATTTGTCATTTTTCCTTAACAAAATAAATATCTGAATAGAAAGATATAATTCTTAGTTTCTGCATGTGCTAATGGGGGATATTGTTAAGTCTTGAAACAGTACTAATACTACTATGTTAAATTTATGTTCATTAACAAAAACAGTAACATCTGTTAAAAAAATGTAACAACCACATTTTTATTTGGTAAAATGTAATATTCTGAGTTTTATTCAAATTAACCATTGATTATCCAGTATCATGCATTTAGATCATGATAACCACAGATAAAGCCAGGCACTGCCTGTATAGCACCTCACTATCATGGCAAAATGTAACTTTATGGTTTCTATGGTAATTTGTATGAAAAAAAGTAGCCTAAATACATTATTAAATACTGTAATTATATTCCATTAGTCATTTAAAACATTGTCTACATTAATAATATAATACAATTCAGTATGTATATCCCACATTTCATGGTGCAGTTAATATTACTAGGCTAACCTTACAGTAAATCCATGGTAAATGGATTCAGTATCAATTTATATTCTGACTGTATCACAGTGTTTCTCCTGTTCGCCAGCGCTGTTTCATCTGCCTTTAAACTGGTTTAAATCACTGAGACGTTTGTGTTCTTTGCTGAATTCAAGCCTTCTCACTGGATCTCGTGAGCGAGACGATTAGAGTTCAATGCATCTGCTCTAGTGAGCTCGCGCTGCCGTTTGGACTTTGAGCCGAGCGGATGAACACTCCGTGAGGCGCGCGCGGTTCAAATGAGTTTCGTTCCGCTTTTGCCGCATAAACATTATCGAACATTTATCGAACTCTTGATATCGTTTTATCGAGAAATTATCGATAATTATCGTTATCGTTTTATCGCCCAGCCCTACATACAACTAATATAACTATTAGAATTATTCATACAACAGGGGCCTATATAGTATAACTGCTGGATTTTGTAATATATAATTGTCATTAATTATCTATAATTGTCACCACCTTTCACCCCACTAGCGACGGCCCTGGTTGCACCCCTTATACAGTATCTGTTTGAACTATTTTTCTATCCTCCTGTCAAAGGGCTCCCGCTCACTGATAAAAAAAAATTAAACATTAAAAAAGTTAAAGTCCCTGTAAAGTCAAAATTAAGTATGTGTTCTGAGTTTGTCACACCACAGAACAATTTGTTATTAGCCACCCAGCCAAAATTGAATGATAAAAAAAGTCGGCAAGTACATAAAATAAGCTATCAAAATCTTGAAAAAATGAGCAGTATTCTCTGCTCTCAAACGCTGGGGGCGTGTCCGCTGGCTGCGCTGAAACCACGCCCACTCGCGGGACAGCTGCCGATTGTGATATTAGCTGATACTGCTTTCGGGACGGGGAGATGAAGGCCGAGGCGGGAGATAGTCAGTTCGGGCCCATTCACAAGTAACAGCAGATTATCAGTGAATCCCAGTTGTCTCTGACTAAAGTTTATAAAACTATCCGTGTAAAATGATCGCTACAGAGGCGGGTGTTGGCGGTGATCCTCAGCTCTCCATCAAGGTTGGCTCTTCACAAAATTAATCCACCTCTTCTTGATGTGATCGTTTTTAGGAAATTTAAAATAAAGACACCGATCTGTTTTGTACATGATCGCATCCAGGTAGTAGCCTACGCATTTCCGTGTCGAAGGCATAGCTAGCTAGCAAACTGTAGGCTGTAACTAATAGTACAATAACTCGCGATTGAGCGCCAAACTGAAGCGAATGTGCTCTATTGTTAGGGGAGGAGCCAGCCTCAGTGGCCTCATTGCGTCATCAAGTAGGGGCGTGTCCAGGAGCTCAGGGGCTCCAGTGCGTCATCGAGCCCCGTTTTAGCCCCGCCCAAAAAATCCAGAAAATAGTTCGTAGATCGACTGGTAGAGACTGTTTTTCAAAGATGGCTCCTGCCTGTATTCGCGAAGTTGACTGTATGTACTAAATATCTTCTTATTAAACTGTCTGGACACTGACAAAGTTCTCAATGCTTCGGTTTGAAGATAGGGACCCTCATTATGCTACCGTGCTAGTGTGGGGCTATTTTGAGCCTTGTTAGTGGTATTAACAAGCGATTTTTATTTGTCATTACTCCATGCCCAATATACTAGCGTTATACTAGCTTTATAGGCTCAACTGTTTTAAGAGATAAAACTATTTACATTCGATAATCATGAAAACAAATCTCAGATAACGGTTGACTAGGTAACAATGTGTAATTAGACCAAAGGTTCATTTTGCGCCGGAGTTCTCCTTTAACGGTCTAACTCCACAATTCAGTACTTCAAAGTTCACAGTCTTTGTAATATGTTTTAGCAATACATTTCTAACATTTATAATGGGTTTAGAATTTTTTTTTAGAATTGCCTTTACAGGGACTTTAAAAAGGACATCCATGGTGAATTTGATTTTGTCACTGTGGGTGTGTGTGTGTGTGCTGCTGCCCAGAAGTGATGTCAGGTGAGTGTGGATTGCATCCGTTTTCTCCAGATCTTCAAAGTACAACGGCACAGGCACTTGTTGGTGGAACAATAGTGGAAAAAGTGTCAAGCTACTTTGATTTCTTTTGGCTACTGATGATGGACTGTGCAGAGAAAGTTGAAAATTACATGTCCATGAATGTCTCTGTAAGTCGTAAAAAAAGAGATGGGTGTTTATAAGTTTAGTTTAAAGAGAACTTGGTAAAGACAGAGTATGATAAAACCAACATTAAGTGCACATACCCTACATTTTAGTCCAGATCAGTAAGCTATTTTAAGAAAAAAATTATATTAAGATATAAATTAGATAATTAGATCATCTCATTTATAAGAAACAACTCAAACCAGAATCTACATTCAAACCATATGCGGAAAGTTTTTAATGTGGATTTTATCATGTATGATGTTGCAAATAATCAAAATATTTGAGTGTGCATTTCAACTCTTTACTTAGAGAGAGAGATTTACGCACATATATACATATATGCCTCTTATAAATGTGTCTTTTGAGTGTTCACACCATAGACTGAAAAAAAAAAAAGTTCACATATTTGCAATTACCTACTGTAATGTTGCTACAGAAACCATGTAGAGTGTTTTATGCAAGGAGTAAACAGGGTCTTACCAGAAGAGGCCATCTCACACTAGCTAAAGACAGGCAAAAAAAGAAAATTAAAAAGAAAATTAATTTTAAAGTGAGTAGAGAAGACAAGGGGCAGCTAAACCTACACGTGGTTAGCTAAATTTAAGCCAGATAGAACATAAACCCATAGACAGTAAAAGAAATGGACAGAGCGACCCCATTGATTTCAACGGAGAAGACTGAAGCCCGATTATTGCACTTCCTGTCTGATGTCTGAGCGACTGCGCAGGCTCAAACTGAGCTTGACGACAGTCTGGCAGTTGAAAATCTTCTAGTAGGTGTGCCAAGCCAAATCTGAATCACCTAATTCCTCAAAAACGTTGTTGAAATATTTGGTCCCATTGCTTTTATAGACTCTCTATTTATGGGCTTCTACCTTGACTTTGTGCCTCCAAGTCCCCCCGATTGCCTCATAGACAGTTAAAGATTGCCTGCGAGCTTCTCCTCCTGTCTATACGGTAATGTCTCTATTGTGCGACAGAAAGTCCCGTGGTTATGATGCAATCTTTAGCCTATTTTTTTTTTTAAAACGGCTTCTACGGGGCCGTAACGTAAGATACAAAGTAATGGAACATTTTATACATTGTCGTGTTTCTTTAGAAATAAATAATGGACAAATGAAGTCTTTGGACGCCTCAGATGTAAAGTTATTCGCTGTCAAAGTGACGCCAAAATGAATAGGAGTCAATGGAATGCTAACAGCAGGTGAAGTTCTGCTACAATGGCGGCTCCTGCGAGGCTTCAACTTCCGGCTGATGGATTACCCCCTTGCATAAACCTGACCGTCAAGAACTTGTTGTCTCTCGAAATATATTATAGACCCATCCATTGATATATAAATTAATTGATATCTACCTACCCTAGCTCTATCGAGCTAATTGTTTATAAATAATAAATGTTGCATCATTGCTAAATAACAATAACTTTAGCAGATTATTTAACATACAAATGACAGAATCTATAATATTTTTGTCAGATTTTCATTCTAACGATGTTAATCTTGATTATACGGTATTATTAATTTGTCTTCTGGGCAAGTTTCATCTTCATAAAGACAGAACCATTCAATGTAATCCTGATTTTAGAATATTCTCCTCTGATATAAAATCCCTTTTTTTCTTCCTTTAAGAAAATGTCAAAAACTTTAAACTCAAAGGTTTCTAAAACAAATAATATCCTTGAGTCTGTTGTAAAGAACCTTCCATTTTTTTTATATTGACAAAATGTAATATTGTATTGATTTGTGTACCCTAATTCAATCTCTTTTGATGTCCGTATACTCCCCTTGTTTGTTTCTTGTTTTTTTCTTCTTCTCACTGTTAATGTTTGTATCCTTTCATTTGCAATAAAAAAATAATTAATTAATTTAAAAAAAGATGATTTAACATACCTCAATTCGTGTCGCTGTACAGCCTCCCCCTGCTGGACGCATCAGGAACAACAGGGTCGTAAAACTGCGTGGGGCGTATATCTACCGGCTCCAGGTCTGCAGCCTCTCCATACTCATCTTTTGGCCCGACTGTTTACACTCACTTTAGACAGGACTGGTGTCCGATATCTATGTTTACATTAATTCTCGCCCAATATGATTTTCTGTGATCATTTTACTATCCACATGAAAGACCCTGGTTTTAAGTGGCCGTGCTATTAAAATTATTTATTTATTTTTATTTATTTATGGACAAGATAACTAGCCTGGTTAAAACCAGACCATTCTCAGATGTAACTGAGTTATGGTCTGGCAAAGCGTCATAGACAAATCATTTCCAAAGGGGCGTCACCAACGGACGTAGCTCAAATGCCTCTGGGCGCAATTGGATAGACCTAAAACCAATCAGAGCGATGAAGGAGATGACGTATGCAGAGCGATGTTCGTCTGTTATAGAACAACTTAGCTTGAATAAACGAGCAGACAGCTCTACGTTTATTTAAAATTAACAGCAAGACAACAAGAAGTGCTAGCAACACTTAGCAACAATAAATTAAGTGAGGACGGCACTGCTTTACAAAGGTTGGATTGGAAGCACCAGTTGTCTTTCCCAAACGCCAGAACTTGCAGTTGGATGCAGGAGGAATGGAGAAATAATGACTCTTTGAAGCTTTGACACTGTTCTCTGATTGTTCTGGTACAAGATTTTAAGCATCAGGAGTTGTGAAAAAAGTGTCACTTTGTGGCAGGTCAAATTTATAGCAGCCATAAACCAGAGCGCGCAGATCCGTTGTTTTATAGCCTGACAACGCTAAAAGTGTTAATTTTCAGTACATATTGTAGTGTAGCAATAAATAATTATAAATATTAATAATAATAATACCAACATTTTTTTGAGGCAAGTAAATGGTGCTCTGATTATTTTGTACTGTTTAGCAGACAGAGCCGCCTAGACCTAATGTCAGGCCCCGGGGCTGAGAGATTTTGTAGGCCCCCCATCCCCTCGATTTATAGAGTCTCATTTTAAAAAAAAGTATACTATCTAGGTAATCTACATCACAGTTGAGAAATTTAAACTTTATGCAAATGAGAAGCGATTTTCGCGAGCGACAACCAAAAGGAAAGAAGCCTTTCAGTAGAGCTCAGCTACCGTCACCGTCTCGAGTGCAGGCAAGACAGAAGAGTTAGAGGGCGATATCACTGTTTTATATGATTTGACTGTAACTAACCACAAACATGGATATAATAAAATGATGCTTGGAAAATAAACTGTCGACAGTCTCAGTGAGTTTAATTCATACATTTATAGTTCGAGTGTTGTAGTTCCCTTTCGAGGGAACTCTACACTGCGTCAAGAATCGACACTTTGGGGACGCTCCCTAAGCGTGCGCCTCTGAAGTATTAATGAAACTAATCCAATCCTGATTGGTGTTGCGTCGTGACGTAACATGTGACGGCATACCTGGAAGTATAAAAGTGACGCTGTCACAACACACACTAGCTTTCGCTCTTCAGCAAGCGCTCTCTGTGAAACTGTCTGTCTTATTTGGTGTTGTTTGTCTATGACAAAGCTCTACATATGGCGAGTGAACATTACACTAGTGTGTGTACTCATGTACATGTATATCTCACGGGCGGGGACACGCATCAGTTGTGTGTGTACAGTTATAGGAGCACAGCACACACAGGCAGCTCTCGAGAGGGCTGCCTGTGAACACTGTGAAGCACTTCCTAATAGAGTGCTGCCCTCCCGCTCGGCTATATTATTTTCTGATGATGGCCAGGCTCGCGATCCCCGCGATTCGGCTCCCGCGTCCGTTGAGGCGGCGCGGTGGCTTGGATTGCGAGGATCGCAGAAGGATCTCGCGGATGAGAAACGAGACTGCTGAGGCATTTTTTCGTTCATCATCTGCTGAGATGCGGTTTCTTCTGCCCGTGACAAGTGCATGTTGCTCGAGCTATCTGTTTCTGAGGAAGTAGATTATGCTCAGCGTTGGGAACGAGCAACATGAGTCACACTCGCCGGCTCATGTTTCTGCTTATCTAGAGCTTGTGGAGGTTGTGATGCATACTGTGGAGTCCACTCATAAATATATGTATATATATATATGTTAGCTGGCCACAAAATAAGCAGGATGATCCTTGTCAAAGCAAAAAGAGCTAGACGAGAGATTCCTGTAGTACTATTCACAACCTCAGCGCCGGGCTAACTGTGTTTTTCCCCAAATCTTCATAAAGAGATAGAAACTCTCCTGGGAAAAACCCCACTCTTTTTCATATCTCATCACATTCATTAAATGATTATTTGAATGTGGTGGGTGTGAGAGAGGCGGGTTATGGCAAGAAGCTGTAAATGGAGGAAGCTTTAGTGAGCTATCTTTCTCCTGATGTGGCATCTTCGCTTAAAGTCCCGGCGCTGCCCAACAATCGTGCAGGGACACCTCTGCACTGGTTGGCTGGGCTTATATGGCGGTTGGTCAGGCTGGTACGTTCCTGTACTCTAAGACGATTTTGCAGGCGTACCATGGCACTAAACGTACCATAGCTTATTGTAGCAGTTATGATGGCTTTGAAGAGACATCAGTGGCTAAATTTGTCTGGGATAAAAAAAGGGAAAGACAAATATTTTCTGCTGAACGCTCCGCTATCACCTTCTGGCCTGTTCTCCGACGCTGTAACTTCAATCGTCGACAGGTTTATAAAATATATATATATATAAAATATATATATATATATATATATATATATATATATATATATATATGGGTGTGTTGTCCCGCCGTTTTGAACGTTTCGGGCTACATCGATTTCCAGCGAACGCACACCGTGGCGTTCACCCCAAGAGCTTGCAACCAGGCACCGACTATGGTCACAAAATTTTTCTAGACATTTTCCTGCCGGTCATCTGCTTCAGGAAGTCGAGAATAGTGCTCGAGAAACACCCGAGGCCGGTCTCAAGGGGCTGGTTCCCTTAGTAGATTTTGTAGAATGGCAACGCCTTCCAATCATCTATATGGGTCCTGAATATTTTTAAATATGGGTACAGACTGCAGTTCGGTTACCGACCTCCCAAGTTTGTTGGGGTCGTACCGACCGCAGTGGTTCCAGAACAGGCTCGGGTTATGGAACAAGAGGTACAGACTCTACTGAAGTTAAGGGGCCATGGAGAGTGTTCCCCTACCAGACAGGAAGTCCAGGTTTTACAGCCGGTACTTTTTAGTTCCAAAGGAGGATGGTGGACTGAGGCCAATTTTAGATCTAAGGCTATTGACTTGTTCTTTGAGGAGATCCAGGTTCAAAATGCTTACAATTTCTATTATCGGAAACCAAATCAGATCCGAGGACTGGTTTGGCATGGTAGATCTAAAAGTTGGGGCTGTCCACTCAGTTGCAGGGCAACCGATGTTGTTCTTGCAGCGGGGCCCGGAAACGATGTGTATTGCCCGCCGTCTATGACGCTTCTGGCCGCATCATTTTCCAGCGAATGCACTCTGCTTCGTTTTTCCTCAAAAAATAAAAAAACAAGCATCAGTAATGGTCACGGAAACCGTATCGACTACAGCCTGCCGGTCTTCCGCTTCAGGCAGTCGAGAAGGGTGCTCAAAAACCACCAGAGGCCAGTCTCGAGAGGCTGGTTCTCTTAGATCGGGTTCTTCCGTTCTGCCTAGCACTCTCTCGCCGCATGTTCATGTGTAGGTATATGGATGCGACTCTGGCTCGACTGAGGCTTCAGGGCATCCGTATACTGAATTACTTCGACGACTGGCTCTTATTGGCCCAGTCTCGAGGAATGGCAGTTCGGCATTGAGATGTCGTCCTTGGCCAGAATTAGAATCGGGGGTTGAGACTCAACACTAAGAAAAATGTGTTGGACCCAGCTCAGAAGCCTGCTCTTCTGGGCATGAAATGGAATTCGGTTACAATGCGGGCACGTATGTCTCCCGCTCGTATCGAATCCATCCTGGCCATGGTGTCCGGGATAAAGCTAGGCCAGGCCATCACTGTAAAGCAGTTTCAAAGACTGCTGGGCCTCATGATAGCGGCATCCAACATTATACATTTGGGCCTTCTACACATGAGGCCCCCTTCAGTGGTGGCTGAGAGCCAAAGGTTTTTTACCTCAAGGGGAATCTGTTCCGTATAATCAGAGTTACGCGCAGATGCCTTCGTTCTCTGGTAATTTGGAAGAAACCATGGTTCCTATCCCAAGGGCCAGTGCTGGGAGCGTCATGTCGCCGGAAAACCGTTTCGACAGTCGCCTCCCTCACTGGTTGGGGCGCGGTCATGGACGGCCGCTTTGCCAGGGGTGTGTGGCAGGACCATCATCATTCTTGGCACATAAACTGTCTAGAGATGATGGCTGTGTTCAGGGCTTTGAGGAGCTGCCTCCCAGACATCAAAGGTTACCATGTCTTAGTACGATCTGACAATACGTCAGTGATAGCCTATCTGAACCGACAAGGGGGACTCAGATCGCGCCCTCTGTGCAGACTGGCGCATCAGATTATTCTTTGGTCCCAGGGGGAAATACTGTCTATCATAGCAATGTATATTCCGAGGGTTCAGAAATCAGGGAGCAGACATCCTGTCAAGGCAGGGACTGAGGCCCGGGGAATGGAGACTTCATCCAGGTAGTGGTGAAGTTGATATGGGAGAGGTTTTGGACCAATGGAAGTGGATCTATTTGCGTCTCGAGAGAGTTGGATGGGGAACTGGGGTTGGATGCCATGGTACAGGCCTGGCCGAGGCTTCGCCTGTACGCATTTCCCCCGATTGCTCTGCTCCCGGGAGTCCTGGAGAGGGTCCGTCAAGAGGGCATCAGTCTACTTCTGGTTGCCCCAATGTGGCCGACCCGAGTATGGTTTTCAGACATAATATCACTCCTGATAGCTCCGCCATGGCAGATTCCTCTGAGGAGGGATCTGTTGTCTCAGGCGGAGGGCACAATCTTCCACCCTCGCCCGGAGCTGTGGAAGCTGTGGGTCTGCCCTCTGAGGGGGTTCAATACCTAAATGCTTGTCTATCAGCCGGGGTGGTTGAAACCATACTTAGCTCTAGGGCCCCATCTACTAGGAGATTATATGGCCTCAAGTGGAATGTGTTTGTCACTTGGTGTAGAGAACATGAGTTAGATCCAGTCAACTGCCCGGTGGCTTCAGTTCTGGAATTTCTTCAAGATCGTTTCTCTGCGGGTCTCTCCCCTTCCACGCTTAAGGTATACGTGGCTGCCATTGCGGCTTTCCACTCACCTTTAAGTGATGGGCCTCTGGGGAGGCACCAGTTGGTCATTCGTTTGCTCCGTGATACTCGGAGGATGAGACCGGCAACCAGGTCCAGGGTTCCTGCCTGGGACCTGGCAATAGTTCTTGAAGGGTTATCCCTGGCCCCCTTCGAACCTTTGCAGTCGGCTTCGCCTAAGGACTTAATGCTAAAAGTGGTATTTCTCTTGGCTATTACCTCACTTAAGAGGGTGGGAGATCTCCAAGCCCTGGCAGTGACACCAGCTTGCTTGGAGTTTGCCCCTGGCAGAGTGAAGGCCTTTTTGCACCCGAGTCCGGGCTACGTGCCTAAAGTTCCAACTAATACGACTCGATCTACAGTCCTTCAGGCATTCCATCCTCCACCTCATGTGTTGGCAGAAGAAGAGAAGCTTCATTTGCTCTGCCCCGTCAGCGTTGAGCGTGTACCTTGAGAGGTCCTCTTCTTGGAGAAGGTCGGACCAATTATTAGTATGTTTTGGGTCACCTAAGAAGGGGCTCCCGGCATCCAAGCAAACTATTAGTAATTGGATTGTTCAGGCTATTACTGAGGCTTACAAGGTGCGCGACTTGCCTTCACCTTTAGCCGTGAGGGCTCATTCAACTAGAGGCATGGCTTCCTCTAGGGCCCTTATTTCGGGAGTACCTCTACAGGAGATCTGTGAGGCAGCCGGTTGGGCTACTTCACATACTTTTATTAGGTTTTACAGTCTCCACCTTCCTAGTACGCCTGGCGCACACGTGCTCAGTCCTTGCTGAGTGCCTAAACAGTTTCACTCCGGGACAGGCCTATTCCGTGCGTGGCCTAGTGGGCATTCGTTCCCCAAAGTGTCGATTCTCGACGCAGTGTAGAGTTCCCTCGAAAGGGAACGTTTTGGGTTATGAATATAACCCTTGTTCCCTGAGAAGGGAACGAGACACTGCGTCGTTCTGCCATGCCCCTTGAGGCCTTAGAGCGTCTTGCTTCATCGCGAGGCTAGTGTGTGTTGTGACAGCGTCACTTTTATACTTCCGGGTATGCCGTCACATGTTACGTCACGACGCAACACCAATCAGGATTGGATTAGTTTCATTCATACTTCAGAGGCGCACGCTTAGGGAGCGTCCCCAAAGTGTCGATTCTCGACGCAGTGTCTCGTTCCCTTCTCAGGGAACAAGGGTTATAGTCATAACCCGAGACGTTTTATGATGCAAGTTTAGCACTGCTGCAGTTCATTTGACAGTTTCCCCTGCATTATGTTGACTATTAGGGACAAGAAAATTGATTATTTGTCAAATTCGGATACACACACTCTGTCTCTCTCTTTCTCACAGTCTCAGATATCTTCATTGTTTCTGTGTGTGTTTGTAGATTATGGCGCTGTGATGTGACAGGAGAAGGCTGTGGTTATCTGGCTTCAGCTCTGTGTTTAACCCTCTGGGGTCTGAGGTGTTTTTGGGGCCATTTGGATGTTCTGTGATGCCCTTACATTTGTGCTTTTTTCAGTTATTTATAAACATGTTAATGGCAAAGGTGTAAATTCACTCTATATAGCACAAACAGGGCTACCATAATCTGTGAGCAACTTGTATGTACATTGTTTGTATTTTTAAGAGAATATTGTTTATGCGTGGTTATTGAAAAAAATTAAAATGAAAGCTGCTGAAATAAGACCACAAAACAAATACTAAATATGTGTCCACAAGACTTTTGACAAATGGATGTTGATGCTTCGAGTTCTGGCTTCAAAATGATCTGAAAATCATCCTTCCTAATCATTCACATAAACCAATAGATTGTTTTAAATTGTGAAAAACATTTTTTTTGTTTGCCAAGGCAATATGCAGATGGGCGGAACGGCCCAACCCCTATCATGAATATTAAGTGGTTCTCAGACAGTGACCCTGCATAATAATGAGCCTTTCATTCAGGGGTGTCACACAAGAAATAATGCAAGGAAAATATATATATATATTGTCATTGCATTCTTTCTTGTATATATATAGCCTAAATATATATATATATATATATATACACACACACACACACACACACACACATATATATATATATATATATATATATATATATATATATATATATATATACAAACAATCAAAATATAAATGAAAGCCAAAAGCACATTTTTAGTCATACCTGGAAACAAATTCTAGTCAAATGCTATATGGGCCATTCTACAGAATCTTGAAAAGAAAATAGTCTTTTTCCATAAATGTCTTATAAAGTATTATTTTTTAAAGTAGACCAATACAATAAAAATAAACCAGTCGCATTTCAAAGTCGTTCGCGAAATGACCGCCAGGTGGCGCAAAGGGACATTTATCAAAACGTAAGTGGGGCTAATGTCAATTAACAGTAAGGATGAAATTCTACAAGTTATGGTAATTTGCAAATAAGCCTACAACAAACATTTATTTTTAAACAAATATTTTTAAATATGCAACATGCACGTTTAAACAACAAACAATACAATCTGAACCAGCGCTTCTGCTCCTGTATTGAGACATGCAGCGCGTTGCAGTTACGATCCTGGTTCCAGTGGCCTTAATACATTCACGGCTTTTTAAAATGTCACAAAGCGTTTTGAGATGGTTTTGAATGAAATATTGAAGTTTATAATTAGGGTATTTTGGCACACCACGCCGAGTGGCTATGCATTATTCTAAAATCTGGCTTTATTCTGGCATGTTGAATTAGAGTTTGACAAACGCGGCGGCGCGTTCATTTGAATTTATTTTTCTCATAACAGCTAAAAGAACTTACTGCGTAATTGTTGGTCATACAGATAAGATATCATCTTTTAAAACTGTAAAAGGTCTACTTTTATTCATGTAGGCTAAAGTAGGCCTACACTCACAGGCTAACGACAAAACGTTTTCTCGCTCATGACAAACAAACGTTTGGGCATTTCTCAGTGAGAAAATTCATAGCCGAGCGGTAGAACTGACGGTTCGATCATCAAGATGACACGGGTTCAAATCCCGAACAAACATGGTCTACTGCAAATTTTATATTTATTAATGCAGAGAGATTTGTGTAGCTCTAAAACTCTGTTACACCATACAGTTTTTTGCTTATATTTATAAAATAAAATTACCATGCATTTCCATTTTACACTAAGGAACAATAGTATCCAACAGAACGACTTTGCATCTGTACCAATCGTATGAGGCCAATCGTAATTTCAAAAGCAGTTCTGTAAAAAAAGTAATTTTATATATATAGCCAATATATATATATATTTTTTTTATTAGGCCTATTATTATTATTTTTTTGATTCCCTACAACCTAGAGTTTTTAAAAACATGGTTTTAAGTAAAGTGTGATTTGCCAGGGGGACGGGGATTTCCTTCTGGTCTAAACATCCCTGCTTCTGCTGAATTATTTGAATCCCCACACCCCTCCCTCCACAGCTAATCAATGCTATAGGCTACTTCACCAATAGACCATATCAAATATAAAATAGAGATATGCAACAGAACAAGCACGTTTAAACAACGATAAACAATAAAATCAAAACCAGCGTTTCAGTTGTCCATTAGTTCAAGTGGCCTTAATGCATGCACGGCTTTTCAAAATTTCACAAAGCGTTTTGAGATTATTTTGAATGAAATATTGAAGTTTATAATTAAGTGTTTTGGCAGACCACGCCGAGTGGCCCTATGCATTTTTCTAAAATCGGGTTTTATTCGAACTTTTGCTAACGACAAAAGTTTATCTGTCGTCTCTGTCTCCGGGAACTGCGCGTCACAAAAATGAACCGAAAGCCACTTCAGCTCAGTCACTATAAGAAATCGGCTCTGTCTAATGCCTTTAAATGTCTAAATATTCAGGCTAATAAATGTTATCTGATTATGTAATCCATATGAAAACGAGAGGTACAGAGGATCTACTCAAACATGTAGCCTGTAAGCGCTTCCCAATGAGAAAATGACAAGGGTGAAAATCTCGCTCTAATGAAATGTAGCAGGCTAAATCGCCCTGAATTAAAATGTAAAAACAGATCAAATAATGTATTTGTCGAAATGTTGCGATATTGTTTCATTTAAGTTCATAATTATTCTATAGGCCTACATGTTATTTAATTTAGCAGCATTACCACGAAGCACCGTGGTTCGATATTTATTTGAATAATAAAAAAAATAATAAAAACTTAATTCACAAATTGCATGCCTGGTTGAAAGGATCCAAAGATCCCTGTAGAATTTAATATTAAGTTGAACATTTTGTTCATGACAACAAACATGCGTTTTTTCAGATTATATTTAGTTTTGCTTGGAAAAAGCTGGCCCAAACCAGTTTTATTTCATCAATTATTGAAATAATGAAATATTTAGTAATAAACTTTTATGACAGAAATTTCACTAGGCTACATGTAACTTAAATCATTTAATTCCTTCATTATCAACACTGTCTAGAATAGCGATTTAAGTGTGAATTACGACTTCTCTTTGTGTTAAATCAGCCTCAGACTCCGATAGCCTGTGGGGGGTTGGAGGGACAGTTCAGTGCTGTAGCCTATCGAGCGCGCAGGACAATAGGCCTAGGTGTTAATGTTCCTCTTTCATATGGAGAGCGAGGGAGACTAAATAAACTTGTTAAAAAGAGATTCAGCGCGAGAGAGGCAAAGAAAAACGCATGTTTTAATTTAATTATGTTGCTTTGGACAATTTTCGTTTTGTAGGCCTACTGTTTTAATTGTTTAATGTCATTTATTTGGCAATACAAATTTAAAATGTCGCAAGAATAATATTAGCCTAGTGTTTCTTATTTTGCATCGCAAAAGAAATAAACTCTAAACCCGATGCAACCCTGTTTTAAATAAAAAAAAAACACTTTATTTAAACCTTGAAATGTTCGAACTTGGTTTCAAACTTAAGTAATTTTAGTGTTCTTTTACATTACACAATAATTTAGCAGACTAAAGACGAGCAGACTAATGCACTCGGCTGACAATCTTCCTTCATCAGTTTGTGTCCTTTGTGCAGCGGCTGCGGTTCTACTGGAATGTAGCAAATTTATGTTGTAATGATAATTAAACAAAACTCTTGACTTTAAATAAGTAAACAGTTATAAACAGTTAGCTATTTAAGCATCAAGAAGGTAAAATATAAACGCTGTTGGCCAACATCGGTTAACAACATGTATGCCACATTGAGATTCGATCTCGGGTCGATTGAAACTCCCTGAAGCTTGTGTTGTTGCGTTGATCACTGAGCCACCGTTTGTACGCTGTTAGAGTTAAAGTCTTATGCTCTTGTAAAGCTTCATTGATGTAGCCTAAATGTTTTTATTGCAATGTTTTATGTTTTCATTATTTATTCAATTTCATTTCAGTATTTCAGCCTAATTTCAGTATTGTGATTATGAATTATTTTAACTACGTTTCACTTGTTGAATTCATCTGCTACCAGCTTTCAATCGCTCTGAATGAGCAGCAGATTACGCATTAGAGAGAATAAACGAACACTTTTCAGAGTCTATGATTGTAGCGCCTCTTAGCGGTAAAAGGTAGCAAATACACCCCACATTTTACCTCCGCGGTGGAACGGCTGATGTGGGCATTGTCATGGCTTTCCTCAACATTTGCGTTTGAATAGCGCGCGTTCTCCGTGGGCGTGTCAGATTAACGCGTAATGAAGTGTAATGAGCTGGGGAAAAAAATACTGACAGCACTCTCTTTTCATACAGATTACATAAACTGAGAATATTTGTTTTTTATATAAATTACTTCATTGAAAAGAAGAGAATTCAAGCTTCATAAAGAAAAATCTCTCGTGCCTGTATGACAAGTATTTGCAGAGTTAGAGTTCATTTTTCGGACGCGTTTCAGAATGGACTGCACTGACAGAGAGAAGGCAAAACTCGCATCATGTTTATTTTTCTTCATTTGACAAAAAGCACAACACTTTGTTTTTATTGTGAGTATACAGAAAAATAATATACACTAAACAGGATCGACTGATGTATAACACTTACATGTAAGATTAAAATCAACAGAGTATTTTGAGTCTCTTTTGCACTGATAAGAAAAAAAGTCTGCCTATCGCGCCGGCGCGATAGCCGACCCCAGGGGGTTAAACCCCTCACACCTGAGAGAGCTGGATCTGAGCCTCAATCACCTGGGAGACTCAGGAGCCAAGATGCTCTCTTATCTACTGAAGGATCCAAACTGTGCACTGAATAAACTCAGGTATGTTGAGCAATAAGATTAATCTCATCCTGTGAGTATATGTATGTGTATTTCAGTCTTACCAAATGCAAGTGTAAGTGGAGTGAAATGTCGAAGCTGCGTGGAGGAAAAGATTTACTGATTTACTTTGTTACAATATCAATCTCAAGGAGTAGGCCTTCTGAAAAAGAAAGTTCACGCAAACATTTAAAATCTGTCATTATTTACTCTCCCTCACGTCATCCAAACCTTTATGACTACCTTTATTCTGCCGAACACAAAATAAGACACTCTTTTCAGTCAGTGGTAACCAAAATTTCAAAATATCATCTTTTGTGTTCGGCAGAAGAAATCCATACAGGTTTGGAATGACATGATAGTGAGTAAATGATGACAGAGTTTTAATTTTTGTGTAAACTGTCCCTTTAAACTGTCCCACCGCTGTACCGAACCGTCAGTTTTGTGTACCGTTACACCCAGTGCTTTAAGTGGGCCGGTACGCACCGGTACTCAGTACCGCCACTTCCAAATATAGCTCTTGAGCGTACCGCCACCTCTCCGTGCGCCCAGAACGTGCTTTTAGCGTACTGGTACGCTCATTTGCACATCTGTTTTAATCCTTTGGCTGCGCTGCAGCTTTTCAGAGCTCCCTTCACAATGCACGCCTCCTAATTCGTCCCACCGAGAGCAGAGACTACATTACCCATACACCCTTGAGTTTTACAAGTGAAAAGCGCATGCGTCGCTTTTTCCGCTGTCAGTGCTAGCTGCTCGGTTAAAATACAAATAGAGCATCACAGTGCGTGCCGTGTACCTGTCTGGTTAAACCCCGCGAAGGTCCGTGAAGACTGAAGATCGTGTAATGACGTAGGGCTAGCTCATTGGTCGCACGTCAGAGGCGCCCGCGCCATTGGATGTGCAGTTGGCGCAGTACAGCCTATGAGCGAGCCAGATGCTCAATGTGTTTTGCATATAAGCTTCATTAAATCAGAAAAGGTGTTTCCCTGCACATTCACCATATAAAATTCACTGGAGGAAGAAGTTCGCGTGGCCGTCGTCAGATTTGGAAGTCGCTCAAAAGGCTCTTTTGCGGTTGTGGCTTCAGTCGACTTCAGTGAGGCGCGGTGGTTTATGGGATGAGTAGTTCCTTCGCTCGGAAATGAAAATATGTACACAGTCTTGTACCTTTGATTTTATTTGGATTTTCTCTCCGTTTTTTCACTCGAAATGATATGTTGTTTGCTTATAAGTGCAGCCGTAGCTGGTTATCCTCAGACATGCTCTAAAAATCTTTAGATACGGTTTTTCCAAAACGTCAATGGGAGAAATGAATGGGAAATGTACTTCCGGCACCGAAGCTCAGAATAAAAGTTTTTTTTTTTTTTTAAATGTAATTTTACTCTGTTTATTAATGTTTTTACTCAACATCTGTGCAGTTTTGGGAGGATTTATGATATCTTTTAAATTTCTATAAATTAATATTTATTTAAATAGGCTTTTTACAACAAAAAAAACAGCATTTTATGTCAAATTCACTTTATAAAAGACCCAGATTTCTAACTTTCATTCATGGAGATAACATGGATAATTTTACATGGTTTAATGTAAGATTTTTGGCCATTTTTTGGAAAATGCAGTTTTAAAATAAAATAAAAATCACTAGATGGCTATAGAGCTTCACTATATGCTATTTGCTATTTGACTAATCAAAATATATCTTTTCACAAGTTTTTCCAGTTGGATTCATATCCACATTTTGTACATTTTATTTATGTTCAGTAGCTCTTTCTACTGTAGCTCTTTCTAAGGGTATTTTTTCAATACCATTTTGCACATTTTATTTACCCGTATTTTCCGCACTATACGGCGCACCGCATTATAAGGCGCACCTTCAATGAATGACCTATTTTAGAACATTTTTCATATATAGGGCGCACCGGATTATAAGGCGCATAAGATACTGCAGTCAAACGTTTGACTGGGTTTGCGTTATGCATCCACTAGATGTCAACAAATGTCAACAAAACAGTCAGATAAAGTCAAACTTTATTAAGCTTTCTGACAACTCCGTTCACTCCCATGGTAACGTTGTTCAAACGTTAAAGGAAAACTCCGGTCAATTTTAACATTGAGCTCACTTTTTTGTAAATTTGGAGTGCTGTCAGTACAGATAACAATGACAAAAACCGGTGTTGCCTACACCGTCTTATCCTCTTTTTAAAATTTGCACCCTGTTGACTTAAACGGGAAAAGTTTTAAACCTGCTTTTAGCCTCTTAACAACCTTAATGTGTCATTACAAGTGCACAGCCATGTGAGTGAACACGGTGAATCTGACGGCAGTAAATGTGAAAGATATGAATAAAAATTATGTTTATTCAGCCAGCTCACATACCCGTATTTTCTTCCCGTTTTCGGTCGAAGTCCACAGTAGGCGATTGTCGAGTGCGCGCACGCGATCATTGGTAACTAAGCAACAGTGGAGACTCAGACTGTCAGCTGTCAGCCGATGACGGTGCTGTGTGGTGTTCTGAGAATAACAGCTCAAATGGACAGTTCATCCGAATCCGATGTTGAACACACGGAGGAGGTTTGATCGCGCGCGCGCGAACTCGATAATCAACTACTGTGGACTTCGGCCGAAAACAGGAAGTAAATACAGGTATGTGAGCTGGCTGAATAAAGAGATTATTCCTGCCTTCTTGAAAGCTCGGATCACAGTTGAGACTGATATATCAGCCCAGGCATCCACGATCCATTGGCAGATAGTGGCGTAAGTCGCCCGGCGCTGTCTCCCCGGCTTGGTGAACGTGTGTTCCCCATCCATATATAAGGCGCTCCGCATTATAAGGCGCACTGTCGTTTTTTGAGAAAATGAAAGGCTTTTAAGTGCGCCTTATAGTGCGGAAAATACGGTATGTTCAGTAGCTCTTTCTAGCTAAAGCAAATCCACAAACTAATAAAAGGATTTATTATTTTTTATAAGGTCGTCTGTTGACTGCTGTTTATATAAACCCCCTTCAATATAGTTTTTGTTACCTCAGGGGAGGAGGGGAGTCAGCAAAAAATAAAAAAATAAATAAATAATAATAGAGTACCGCCACCTCTTTTGGGCCACGTAAAGCACTGGTTACACCCCTAATATATATATATATATATATATATTAGTGCTGTCAAGCGATTAAAATATTTAATCTCGATTAATCGCATTAATATCATAGTTAACTCGCGATTAATCGCAATTAATCGCACATTTTTATCTATTCTAAATGTCTCTTGATTTCTGATTTTGATTTGCTCTTATCAACATGGAAAAGTGGATCGGCTTGCTTTGTGTTTGCTAGGCCAAAAAGGCCGTTAATCGCGCGATAAAAAAATTAACGCCGTTAAAATGGGTTTGCGTTAATGCCGTTAATCACGCGTTTAACTGACAGCCCTAATATATATTTATATACACACACTGCTGATCAAAAGTTTGGGATCAGTACGATTTTTTATGTTTTTAAAAGAAGCCTCTTCTGCTCACCAAGCCTGCATTTATTTGATTAAAAAAACAGTAATATTGTGAAATATTATTACAATTTAAAATAAACACACTCACTCTCACTCTAACTCTCACTCACACTCTCACACTCACTGAC
Source organism: Rhinichthys klamathensis goyatoka (assembly GCF_029890125.1). Taxonomy (NCBI): domain Eukaryota; kingdom Metazoa; phylum Chordata; class Actinopteri; order Cypriniformes; family Leuciscidae; genus Rhinichthys; species Rhinichthys klamathensis. Next base: position 292,490 of record NW_026606635.1, read on the forward strand.
TCTCCTTCACACACACACACACACACACACACACACACACACACACACACACACACACACACACACACACACACACACACACACACACACACACACACACACACACACACACACACACACACACACACACACACACACACACACAGACTAACCTGACCCCTAAATCTACCCATCACACAAACCTTTTTGCGTTTTTCCAAAACCTTCAATTACTTTATTTTTATACCAGATTTACAAATGAGGACGTCCCTAAAGGGTGATTTTTCAAACCACGACGGGACACCTCGGGTTTAAGTCATCAGTGTTTGTACTTAAGCTCCTTCTGTTCAGTCAGTCCTTGTCAGTTCTACGTTGTATCTGGTGTGAGTTGCTACCTGTTCGTCTGTGTTGCGTTTAATTACAATTAAACCTTGTATTTGGAATTTGATCTTCGTCTTCGCCTGCCTGCCTGCAACTACCTGTGACAAGGAAGTCCCTAAAGAGAGATTTTTTAAACTTTGACTGGCGCCATCTTGTGTCCACTTAGAGATTGCCCCGGTGTTAAAAACTGGTAGAAAGTGGTCAGCAAAGAAATCTGTAGTAGTGGCAAAGGCTGACCTTCAAATTGGGGATATCGTGGGACAGGTACAGCATGGAAGAGGGGGTTTTGGGCTCAGTTTAGCTCCTCCTAAATGGCACAAGGCAGGCCCAGCTCAAAGGAGGAAGCTGGTAGTCAACGAGGTGTGAAAGCAGGAGGAGAGGATGAGGTGTATAAAGGCCATTTTCCAGGCCAAGTAGGGAGAGTGGATGAGATGGGAGAGTGTGGAACAACGCAAGATGGGCTGGCAAGACCTTTGGTCAATGGAAGAGAGTAGGATCAGTTTCCTTATTAGGTCAACATATGATGTTCTCCCATCACCACAGAACCTAAACCTCTGGGTAGGAGAGGATCCCTCTTGTCCTTTGTGTTCATCACCTGCCACATTAAAGCACATTTTGACAGGATGTAAGGTGGCTCTCAGCCAAGGTCGGTTTACTTGGCGCCATGACCAAGTACTCCGATGTTTGGCTTTAGCATTGGAAGGCAAGCGTAGTATGACCAATAAGTTGCGCCTGTTCTAGCAAAACATTACACGCAGATGACAATATTCCTCCGCCCAGGCGAGCTACCACCAAGAAAAGGTGTTAACACCAATTCTCGCCCAGGACAACTGGAAGCTGCTAGGGACTGGAAGATGCTGGCTGATCTTGATCAACAGCTTATTTTTCCATCTGAGATTGCCACCACTAACCTACGACCAGATATTGTTTTGTGGTCTGGATCAGCACGCATTGTTCAACTGATAGAGTTAACAGTGCCATGGGAGGATGCGGTAGATGAGGCATATGAGAGGAAGAAACTGCAGTATGCTCATCTGGCCACTGAAGCAGAACAGCGAGGATGGAGAGTCCAGGTTTATCCAGTGGAAGTGGGTTGTCGAGGTTTTGTGGCACACTCTACAACCCGGTTCCTCAGAGACGTCGGATTCAGTGGCCAAGAGTTGCGTCGCACAGTAAAGAACTTATCTGAAGCAGCAGAAAGGAGCAGCAACTGGCTGTGGTTGAGACGGAAAGATTCTAGCTGGCTGTGTACAGGCCGCCACGCTACGGTTTCGTAGAATTCTTGAAAACTTGAAGAGTCTGTTGGTTTATTTGTATAGGTTGTATAGTATTTACAGTCATTACGTTCCTGTGTATATTGCGTGGTTGGGCAGACATTGTGTTTTGCGGTAGGTGGTATGCCATACGGAACCGTTGCCACTGAAACTGCTTTAACGCACCAGTGGGGCTCGACAGCCTTAGTCAAACGGGTTGGCGCGTATGGTTGGGTTGCGGAGAGATTGTGAGATTGTGGTTAGGTCTCAGCAGCAGGAGGGATGTAGAGGTCAGTAAGCTGGGCTGAGTTGAGTGGGGGACGGAGGGGGGTGACTCTGGGACGCCAGAGTCACTGTCGAGCCCTCTTGAGGTGTCGTGGGCTAGTCGACGAAACACTGAGGACGGAAGGTGCCCACTTGAAGACCCTAGAGATGACCCCTACTCGGCTCAATCCAGACGGTTGTCGTGCTGGTCCAGACTTGTGAACATCTCTGCCTCAGTATCTGCTAGATGGCTGTATAGATCTGATCAGAACCATATTCTCCTTTCAGCAGAACTTATAGTTTATGAAATGAGAGAGATCTCATCAGTATATATTAAATGGATGTGTAATTATTCAAAAGTTTTAACAAGCTTTTGTTGTGAGTTCTGATGTCACAGTCTCAGATATCTTCATTGTTTCTGTGTGTGTCTGTAGATTACGGCGCTGTAAGGTGACAGGAGAAGGCTGTGGTTATCTGGCTTCAGCTCTGAGTTCAAACCCCTCACACCTGAGAGAGCTGGATCTGAGCAACAATCGCCTGGGAGGATCAGGACTCAAGAGGCTCTCTGATCTACTGAAGGATCCAAACTGTGCACTGAATGAACTGTATGTTGAGCAATAAGATTAATCTCATCCTGTGAATATATGTATGTGTATTTCAGTCTTACCATATACAAGTGGAGCTGCGTGGGGGAAAAGATTTACTGATTTACTTTGTTACAATATCAATCTCAAGGAGTAGGCCTTCTGAAAAAGATAGTTCAGGCAAACATTTAAAATCTGTCATTATTTACTCTCCCTCACGTCATCCAAACCTGTATGACTACCTTTATTCTGCCGAGCACAAAAGAAGACACTCTTTTCTGGTCACCAAAACTTCAAAATATCATCTTTTGTGTTCGGCAGAATAAATCCATACAGGTTTGGAACAACATGAGAGTGAGTAAATGATGACAGAGTTTTAATTTTTGTGTAAACTGTCCCTTTAAGAAAGGGTAGGTTTTATTTGGCTCACAATCAGTGGATTGCTTCTTTGGTGCTGGTTTGGTAATAATATAACCATGTTGTGCTTGGACTGACAGGTTTATCATATTTCCTCTTTGAGAGGCTACACATGATCTACTGTACAGGTTTAACATGGCATTTCCGATTGAGTTTTTAAAACTAAAATACTCCCATACAATTGAGGTACTTCCTTGTTTTGACACTGGATCTTCTTCTGCATCTTCATTGTCTTTACCATCAAGGGATCATTTTGACAAGCTAACACACGTTTGAGCTCTTTTACACACGGTTCTTTCATCTGTCTTCACTATTTCTTATAAACAAGCATTAGACAGGCATCTTTGACTGTTGTGTTGTGTTGTGTGATCCTTGCTGTTTTTTCACTGTTTCTCATGTGATATTGCTTAATTAGCTTTATCTACAAAACACAGAAATCTGTTAAGTCAAGTCAAGTCAAGTCAAATATATTTATATAGCGCTTTTCACAATACAGATTGTATCAAAGCTGCTTCACAGTATCAATCAAAACAACTTAACAGTGTTTGTTTATTACTGGAAAAGACATCCAAGTTTGGTAGAGCTGATCAGTGGTATGATGGGTCATTTAATTTGAATATGTTATGTGTTTATATATTAATAAATAAACATATTTAATGGCTTTATTCTAATTAATGTCCTCAGTAAGTAAATGTGTGTTTTTATAGTGTAAATCATGGAATATGACACAGGTATGTTTGCACACACACATGTATCTGTGGTTAATGTTGTTTTGTTCTCTCTTCTTGTCTTCAGACACTAGTAATCTCTCACTGGGAAACACAGCAGTCACTCGTCTCATCCTGTCTGAGGAGAACAGAAACATGACACACGTGAGGACCAGCCGTATCCTGATCATCCAGAGAGATTTGATGTGTTATCCTCGGGTTCTGTGTGGAGAGAGTTTGTCTGGACACTGTTACTGGGAGGCTGAATGGAGTCAGTCAATGAATATCAGTGACATAAAGGAATCAGCAAGAAAGGAAGGAGACACTGTATATTTGGATTCAACAAAATATCTTGGAGTTTATCTCTTCTGATTACAGATTGACTGGCAGAGTAGGAGTGTTTCTGGACTGATGCTGTTCTTCTACAGTGTCTCTGACATTCACACACATTCAACACAATCAGTTTATATAGTTTGTTCTTGTTGTTTTGGTTGTAATACAGTCATGATTATTTACTCTTACAATGTTTAAATGTTTCTGAGGAACAGGAAGACGTAATCTGCTGAAATGCTTCTTTAATCTTTTTGTTTTCTCTGCTTCTTCTCATATTTGATGATTTCCGAGGATAGTTTATGAAAGAGCTTTACAGGGCCCTGAGAAGAGCTTGTGCTGATAATCATTAAATCATCCATTAGCCAGTTGTACAGAATATCTTCTGCTTTTGTGTTTCACCAGAAAGTCTACAAGCACATTCATTCAAGCGCTATGATGGTTATTTGTGAATGTTCATACAGTAGTTGATGATGCATTACATTGTTTCGATTCAGGTGAAATGTAAAGATTTAGATAATGTTCATATACAGTGGCCACTGAAAGTATTTAGACACTTAGGCCACAATTAAACATTTATAAATGTCTTTGCATTTGTTTTTCAATCAAAAAATGAAAATATGAAACAATAGATTGTTTATGCACTCTCATAAAATAAATAAATGTAAAACTGCCTTTTCATAAGATACACCTTTATACCCTATTTACCCTTTAATAAATCATATTAGTACTTTTGACAGCCTTCTGTATTTTTTTTTTCCTGGCTAAACTTTTTTTTAAGGCTATTCTACTGGTTAGGATGTTATTATAGTAACTGTTGTTGTTATTAAAATTTTATGATGTTTCTCCATTTAAACCTATATAAAAGTTCATATCAGTATCGTCCCTCACACCAAATTTAACAACCATTACTGTACAGCAAAGTGACTGATCATAAAGATTTTGTGATATGGGGAACAGTAAACCAGAGGTTTAGTAAAGCATATAGTGAGTGTGTAAATGTTCACTCTCTTTCATTCAGACGCATGGCTGTTTGGTTTTCGGAGCCCTGTGGCGGATGATACTGTAAATTACACTAGACTAGTAAACCATTAAAGTCACTAAGAAATCAAAATGGACAATTCTTGTTTTTTATGGAATATTGCAGTGTTTATTCTAAATTATTTATCGATGCACATCATTATTGTGTTAAATTCATTATAGGGATTAAACTCAAAACCGCACGCTCACACAGAGACTAGGTGATAGGAGTGTCACTGAAACTATCATCATATGATCAATATTGAGACAAATAAAACAGTAATGAGGACAAGTAATATAGTAGGCTTACAGTAATAATGAATTATGATTGTTATGAAATATAACCACTGCCATGTGTGCAGAATTATAGTCATGTCCATTTGTCTGTGTGTGGGGCCTGTAACTTGAAACGTGTTGCTTTTCTTAATGCTGGTCAAGATGGACCAATCACAGTCCTCTATGAGCCATTGTACTGATATTAATGCATACAGTGATGACACACACTCATTTGTTTGTTGTTGTTATTTTTTACTACTACTACTAATACATTTCCGTTTTTTTCCCCTTCACATTTGTGTCTAAAATGAAATTAATAGATTTAAAAGATTCTAGTTATAAGCAAACAGGAGTCCGTTGCAGTGTATGTGTTTGACCACTAGGTGGCGTCATAGAATTGAGTTTTGTCCTGGTTTAAGTCTTTCACCATGAGAAAACTGTTGTGCAGAAATGTGCAATCACTGGTGTACATACAGCGGGGTCTTAATCAAAATTGAGGATTTAATGAAAATAAATTGCATGATCAACCTATAAGAGAGTTATTTAGTCATTTGCTTGAAAAGATCATTCTTGATTTATGGTTATTTACTATACTTGTCAGGGCGTTGCTCTGCAGTTGCTTTTTGCTTTGAGTTTTTATTTTTTATGTGTGTTTTTTTTGTGCAGTTTCTAGGGTATTATGTTTTGTTGCCAGGGTGTTGCTATGTCGTTACCAAGGTCTGTGTCTTGTGTGGGTTTTACTTTTTAGTATGTTACTATACAGTTTCATACTAAAAATGAAACTGTATAGTACAGTTTCATACAATCTTTATAATAAGATTATTATAATTTTTTTATTTTTTACTTTTAACAATGTTGCAATGCAGTTTATAAATTATTCTGGGTGGTTGCCAGTGTGTTGCTAAGGTATTTTATGTTTTTTTTTGTTTTGTTTTTACAATGTTGCTATGCAGTTTTTGATTATTTTTGGTGGTTGCCAGGGTGTTGCTAAAATATTTTGTGTTTTTTACTTTTTACAATGTTTCTATGCAGTTGTTAGATTATGGGTGGCTGCAAGGGTATTGCTATGTAGTATTTAGATTATTCTGGCTGGTTGCCAGGGTGTTGCTATGTAGTTTTTAGATTATTCTGGGTGGTTGGCAGGGCGTTGCTATGTAGCTTTTATATTATTCTGTGAGGTTGCCAGGGTGTTGCTAAGGCATTTTTTTTTGTTTTGTTTTTTACAATGTTGCTATGCAGTTTCTAGATTATTCTGGGTGGTTGCTAGGGTATTGCTATGTAGTATTTAGATTATTATGGCTGGTTGCCAGGCTTCAGAACCCCTAAATAACTTTTCATTTTTAGAGTGAAGATGTTGTCGAATGGTTGTTGTGCTGAAAATGTTTTTCATTTTAAGGCAGCTTGAGAGAATGAGATGGACCATGAAAGCGAGAGTGTTTTTCTTCTCTCTCAGATGCACAGGGTTATTTATGGAGGATATTCTCTCGTTCTATCTGTATTCTTCAGACTGGATGCCAAAACCTGCTTCATTGAGAAAACCATTGAGAAAACAGGATGCGTCCTGAATCCTGACCTGTTTTAAGTCACACATAACTACGTTAATGATTCCAGCCGTACACAAGCTGGACTGTTTGCTTCAACACAAAGACTTCCGCAGTGGCCCATTGACTCGGGACAGCTGGCTTTAGCGCATTAGAGGGTGTTTTATACACATCTGTCATAGTTTTAATGTATACACCACCAGAGGGGCTTTCGGCTCGTTTATATCTTTAAACAAATAATTACATGGCTGCATCTGTGCAGAAAAGTAAGTGGATTATATGTTAGTAGTGTGAAAGAAACTGATGGGAAGTTGGACTGAGACGGGGCTCCAGGTGCATGTGTGATGTCATTTCCTTTCTGAAAAAGTGAAGATGAACACCTGGGATGGATTTCATTAGAGTTGCTGATGCTTTAAGAGAGTTTGAAAAGAGCTTACAGTAAAGAAAAACTGCCCGCAGTCACTACAGTACCACGGTGAATGTGCTCTTATTTGATTATATTATTAGTGTTTTAATAATACAGACTAAAATTATTTTTAAACTTATCAGGCACTGTCAATGCTTCAGCAGCCCACATACTGTAGTTTCCCCAACAGCATATAGAGGGCAGCAGTGAGCTTCAAAATAAAGAGATGTTAAGAGATTAGATCTGTACATTTTCTGAACATGTGAGTTGAGTTTACCTGTGCAAAATTCAACATTATGATTGGGTGTTGTAGGTGGTTTCCAGGGTGTTGCTATGCAGTTGCCAAGGTATGTTTTTTTTTACTTTTTAGAATTTTGCCATGCCGTTTCTAAGTGGTTGCTAGGGTAATACCAACATTGAGTTGTTTTTGTGTGGTTTTTACTTTCTATCTTGTTGCTATGCAGTTTATAGAGTATTCTGGGTGGTTACTAAGCTGTTGCTAAGGTACTTCATGAGTTTTATTTTATTTATTTATTTATTTATGCTGTGCAGTTTTTACTCAAAATAATTTTTTAAACATATTTTGTTTTAATCATTTTTATATTTTCTGAAAACAAATTGCAAAATTCAACATCATGCGTGTTTTATTTTTACTGGTAACCACGTTACCACTTTTTAGTTTATTCTGGGTGGTTACCATACTATGTAGTATGTATTGTGTTTGTGTTGTTTGCTTTAAGTGGTTTTGTTTTAAGTTTGTATGTTGTTGTCTATCCCACCACGTTGCTATGCAGTTTCTAATGTGGATTTTACTTTTTACCATGTTACTATGCAGTTCCTATGGTATTCTGGGTGGTTGCCTCTTGCCAGGGTGTTCAGGGATATCATGTGGCTTTTACTTTTTACAATGATTCTACACTTTTTTTAAATTAGTCTGGGTGGTTGCCAGGGCGTTGCTATGCAGTTGCCTTGTTTAAAAAAAAAACTTACTACCACATTGCTATGCAGCCTCTAGAGTATTCTGGGTGGTTATCAGGGTGTGGCTAAGGATTGTATATGTTTGTTTGTTTGTTAGGGTTGCCAGGGTGTTGCTATGTCATTGCTAAGGTATTTTATGTGGTGTTGACTTTTGGTGACCACTTTTCATGCAGTTTCTATGTTATCTCATAGCTATAAAAAAGATAACAGCTTAACTTGTTTGGTTTTAGCAATGTTTGACCAAAATTGCATTCTGCCAAAAAAGTGTCTGGCCTTTTTTAGGGGTTTTGTCAGCATTTCTAGTAACATCTGATCTTAATACTGCAGAGTTAGCGAACACTCGTGCTACACATTTCCCATTGCTTTGACCTTTGACCCTGACAGTCCTGCAGGGGTTCATGTGATAAGCACAGCATATGAGAGAGAAGGTCACTGTGGAGGAAACCATATTAAGAGCTTAATAAGGGGTCTAAATCTATACCTAGAGCATTCAGACTGATCTGAAGTCAGGGCTAAAGGGCAGAACTAGTCAGTGGAGCTGATCAGGGCTTAACTGTGGGAATCAGAGGGAGTGGAACTGAACCGGTGACCTCTGATTAGACAGAAATCACTCCCTCCAGCGCTGACCGATCACTGATTATAATGAACCTCTTCAGGCTGGTACCCAGGGTTCCCCGCTCATGATGACTGTGATGTGTGTTGATATCACTGTTACTGAAGCGTCTCTTTATGACGTAATGCAGGAAACTCGCATGCACAGGAAGTCTGAGAACGCCTCCCTCTAGAAGACGATCAGAAGATTCAATACATGATTCTCTCTGTTATGATATTGCATTGATAGTTTAGATCAATGTTTCAATATTGCATGGTTTTTCAATTACAAAAACTTTTATGTTCCCTTTTCTGGTGTTTATTAAAAGAAAAACGAAGAATAGTTTAAAGTTTGAAGAATAGATTATAATAGTTAAAACATTTAATGTCTCTTCATTATAGAAAGGTTGAATTAGCTTTTTGGTTGAGTTATTTTATTTAGTGTTCGCCTCTCACTCAGACCTTTTAACTATACATTTATATATTGTTAATATCAAGGACATTTTTTGGTGCTTTTTCTCATTTTTTTTTTATATATATATATTTTATTTTTCAATATGGGAACATGAAAAATGTGTGATTTCACCATGTTGTTATGAAGTTTCTAAGGTGTTCTGGTGGTTATGTGTTTTTCTGAACTTTTAACTATGTTGATTTGCCATTTTAAGGGTATTGTGGTGGTTAACAGGGTGTTGCTATGTAGTTTAAGGCGTTTTTTCCATAATATTTTTTTTAAATAATAATGACTCTGTATCAACCACTATTGTTTTTGCTGTAAATAGTTAGGAAATTAATGTTTAAAAATGTCAGGGTCACATGACCTCAATTATTACTTAGCATGTTTAATTCAGTGAGTGCTGTCAAATGATCCTTTTGGCATGTATAATTAAATTTGATGTGGTTTTATCTTGACTTTTGTCAAGAAAGATTTCTTAATAATAGTTTATAGTAGTGTATTATACTGAATGCAGCCGTTCTGTTGTAAATCATACCTGCAGTCTATTATATCTATAAAGCCACAGTAAGACAAATGGGAAAGCTTTACGGTGATATAATGAGTGAATGAAGACATGAAGTCTTTGAAAGGGTGTTTGCTAATGCTTTCTTTGTGATGTAGAGGAAATGTGGCTTTTGTGGATGGTGTTTACATTTGCCTGTTCGTACGTTCGACTAGAATTGACATAAACGGTGTGAAACGCTGTAGATTCTGTGTTCTTCATCCCTTGTTCAGGTTTCGGCCCTTCTCACGGATGTACAAACACAAGCTGCTCGGCTTTCCACAGTCTGGAGTCTGAAAAGACACGGACACACGCAGCAGCTAAATAAACAGAGCCGCTGGATTTATGAACGTCTTCAAAGAGTCTTTAGCTTGTGATATAAAAGAGCCGTGTGACAAAAGCAGCGAATCAGTGAGAAACACAGCGCTGGGTTCCAGTGCGGGCCTGTGCGTGTGTGAGCTGTGTGTGTGAGCTGTGTGTTTGAGCTGTGTGTGTGAGCTGTGTGTGTGTGTGTGAGCTGAACTTCATATTCAACATCAAATATTGATCATCTGATTGACTGTGATTGTGTTTAAGATTCTCTTTCAGTGTTTGTAGTTTACGGTTGATGTCAGTTGTCTCTAGATAACGTGTATTTTGGGTAATGTTGTTGTTAGTGGTCGACCAATATTTGCCCTTTTTACATGATCGATCCGTTTTCTGCTTGGCTAATAAGTGTGGGAAGCAGTTTTTATTTTGAAAGTGAACAGTTTGTAAAATTAATCTAAATTTCATTGCAGCAATTGTCATGCATGCCCTTTAAAGGTGACATATGCCCCTTTTCACAAGATGTAATATAAATCTATGGTCTCCAGAATGTGTCTTTGAAATCCAGCTCAAAATACCAGATCATTTATTATAACTTGTCAAATTTGCCCCTTTTTAGGTGTGAGCAGAGCACACTCCGGAGCAGAAGGTGGCGGTAATGCACCTGATACGCTGGTTGACAGCCGCCGTTCAAATAACCACACAGGCCGATCTCACTGATCCAGAATCAGGAGTAACCAGCAGCGAGTGCAGCCTTACGGAGAGACTCAGGGAGAGCTTCACTTTTACACGTTTCTGAATGTTAGCGGAGACATTTCTGTAGTTGTTGTGGAGTGACACTGATCATCTCCTCATCATGTTGAACTCTTCCACAAGTGTCCACAGTTCCTGAGGTGTTTATAAGACAGCGGTGACATGTTCTGGTCAATAGTGTTCAGTGTCGTCTGTGCTCGACCACAGAACAGTTTCAGGCTTTGCTGGATCTTCTCCAGTGCGATAGAACTGGTCTAACTGAGCTTCTAACTCCACCTGGAGCGTGTTATTTGTTTTGAAAAAATCCACAGCTCCCGGATCATCGGGTCCAATCAGCGCAGGGGGGTGTGAGATCTGACTGTCAATCACAGATCGGGCACACGCCACCCCTCGCGCACGTTACAATCACATGCACACGCCTGAAGTTCGCGGAAGTTCGCGCAGTAACGAAGAGTGATGGCGGAAAATCAAGTAAGCTCATTTAGAGTATAAATGACGTTAGCAATTGCAATCTATCGGTAGATTAGCCAGGACAGCATACCTCCAAATACTCCATGGTTGTTGATGGATGCTGATGAGACGGGCGCGTTCACAGATAACCTGGTGCACACTAGTCTCGCGTAGCCAGACCTTCAGACTGACGGCTGAAGGTCTGGAATTCATAGCAGCTTTCTTTGGCCAAGGCCCGCCCATAAGGCCGTTTGACCGACATGTCAAACAACCAATTACAGTTTGTTTTCGTTCCGCGTCACGTTTCGGGGCGTGGAAATCTCCCCACAACAACAGACCGGCGTGCAACAAGTCAGTCAGCATAGAAAATCAAAGAAGGAGAAGAAAACTTCAAGAGTCTATGCCTTGAACCTCGCATACTTTTGAGAATCCTACGTTTAGCTGATCTTGATAAATGCTCATTGTCACTCATGTAAATACAACAGTTTTTCTTCCGCAATCACACGTCTGCGCTTTGTTTTCCGAAAATAAACGTGACACTCGCGCCCCCCGGAAATACGATAAAATTCAACCAATCAGATGACGACTTTGACATTCCTGAAGTGTTTCCAGTTAAGTGTACCATATGCATCAGACGTTTAGCCAACGTTCCGTGGGCGTCTGAGGCTGAGACTAGGTGCACACGCACTGACGAGCACAAACTCGGTGGGAGGGTATCCGTTGATAGTGGGGGAGGGGCATGAGAGTTTTAAACATTCAAAATGTTCCTAAATCCACTCAATCTGCCAGACTTGCCGACAGCAGCTTTCAAATTCAAATTCAAATTCAAATTTTATTTGTAGAGCGCCTTACAACAACCAAAAGGTGCACAAGGCGCTTTCCAGTAAAAACATCAATAAACAACAATATATAAAAACATAAGTGTACATAAAATAGCTAATTGAAACGGGACGGAAGCTACGGGTTAAAAGCTTGTCTGAATAGATGAGTTTTCAACTGCGATTTAAAAGTACTCAACATAGTAATACTTCGCATGTGAGGTGGAAGTGCGTTCCACAGCTTTGGGCCTTGGACGGCAAATGACCTACCACCAAACTTTTTATATTTGAATTTAGGAGTCACCAAAGAGGTGTGTTCAGAGGAGCGCAGGGTTCTGACTGGTTGATAGACCCTTAACAGTTCTGCGAGGTAGGCCGGGGCCATACCATTGATGGCCTTGAACACAAACAACAGGACCTTATACTCCACCCTAAACCGCACCGGAAGCCAGTGGAGCGAGCGGAGGACTGGGGTGATATGCGAACGTTTGGAGGTATTGCAAAGGAGTCGTCCTGCTGCATTTTGAACCAGTTGAAGCCTATTGATGAGTGATTGATTAAGTCCAATGTAAAGGGCATTGCAGTAATCTATCCTCGAGCTGATAAAGGCATGAATGGCCTTTTCAAGATCAGCTCTGGATAAAAATGGTTTGACCTTACTCAGGAGCCTTAACTGATAAAAACTCGCCTTCACGACTGCACTGATCTGTACATCGTACTGCATACTCTTATCAAAAATAACACCCAAGTTACGCACATTGGGTGCAAAATGAGGTGTTAGAGGGCCGAAACTGAGAGACCCATTGGGTGAGTCCGGGTTGAACAGGATGTACTCAGTCTTTCCTTCATTCAAATGAAGGAAATTCTGGGAAAGCCACTGTTTGATGTCCTGAAGACAGTTATGGAGAGGATCCAGCGCAAAACGATTTCTCAGAATCACAGGAAGGTAGATCTGGAGGTCGTCAGCATAAAAATGGAAATTAACATTGTGATTGGAGATGAGTTGACCAAGTTGACCAGCTTTAATGACATTATATTGTGCTGCACCACCAGAACAAGACTGAAAGATTAAATTCTCAGGAAATCTTTGCAGGTGTTTTGAGTTGATTAGCTGATTAGAGATCTTGTCAGGTCGTATAAAAAAATTCTTTGTTCTAAAATTCTAATACATTTTGAGATTACTAACGTTAGGTAGGTTACTACTGGAGTTTTAATTTCCATGAGCTGCAATCCCTCATCATCAAGATTAAAACAATAAAAGGCTTGAATTATTTTACTTTTTTTGTAATGAATGTAGAATATATTAAATATTTACTTTATAAATTAAAGTATGAGGGGAAAAAATTACTTATTAACGATATTGATGCATCTGTACCGTGACTTGTAATTGTTGTCATCAGGAGGAAATAGCCTATACTTTCTCATGACTTTCTAATCTTCTTTAGCAATATAGTATTTCTCAATTCTCAATTAGTCTCTCTTCTTATCCCACTAATGTGCCGAGATTAGATGTGCCCCCAAATCATCAAGCTGCGTTCACACCGGACGTGAATAGCGTGTCAGGCGCGAGTGATGTCAATTTTAAGCGCAAAGACCCGTAACACTTGTCCGCGGTTCGTCTGACACTGCTTCTGAATCTCTCTCCGGCCGGTGAGGTTTAGTTTTCTGTATAAAAAACGTTGTTATGTCCAAAATAATTTATGTAAGCTCGCTACGACGCCAGTGAAACATACAAAAAGCCCGCTAGGCGCCAGCAGCCAGCCCCTGATGACAACGACGATGAAGTTGCGTGATGAGTGATGCGCGATGCGTTACCGTCCGCATCCACGCATGGTAATACAGATTTTGTTTAAATTTTTTGCCGCTCCAGTCAGAAAGACTGAGAGAAAATGAAAACAAGTTAATTTTTTTTCTAAAAACCTAAAAGATTCGGGGCTTTTGACAAAACATTCGGGGTTTAAGCCCAATTAGCCACCCCCTCGCTCCGCCCCTGGCCGGTAATATTATAAACGTGCAGATTAAGGGATATTATAAACGTGCAGATTAAGGGCTGGGAATATTATAAACGTGCAGATTAAGGGCCGGTAATATTATAAAACGTGCAGATTAAGGGATATTATAAACGTGCAAATTAAGGGCCGCTAATATTATAAACGTGCAAATTAGGGGCCGGTAATATTATAAACGTGCAAATTAAGGGCCGGTAATATTATAAACGTGCAGATTAAGGGCCGGTAATATTATAAACGTGCAGATTAAGGGCCGCTAATATTATAAACGTGCAAATTAAGGGCTGCTAATATTATAAACGTGCAGATTAAGGGCCGCTAATATTATAAACGTGCAAATTAAGGGCCGCTAATATTCTAAACGTGCAGATTAAGGGCCGCTAATATTATAAACGTGCAGATTAAGGGCCGCTAATATTATAAACGTGCAAATTAAGGGCCGGTAATATTATAAACGTGCAGATTAAGGGCCGCTAATATTCTAAACGTGCAGATTAAGGGCCGCTTAAATTATAAACGTGCAAATTAAGGGCCGGTAATATTATAAACGTGCAGATTAAGGGCCGCTAATATTATAAACGTGCAGATTAAGGGCCGGTAATATTATAAACGTGCAGATTAAGGGCCGCTAATATTCTAAACGTGCAGATTAAGGGCCGCTAATATTCTAAACGTGCAGGTTAAGGGCCGCTAATATTATAAACGTGCAGATTAAGGGCCGCTAATATTATAAACGTGCAGATTAAGGGCCGGTAATATTCTAAACGTGCAGATTAAGGGCCGCTAATATTATAAACGTGCAGATTAAGAGCCGGTAATATTATAAACGTGCAGATTAAGGGCCGCTAATATTCTAAACGTGCAGATTAAGAGCCGGTAATATTATAAACGTGCAGATTAAGGGCCGCTAATATTCTAAACGTGCAGATTAAGGGCCGCTAATATTCTAAACGTGCAGATTAAGGGCCGCTAATATTATAAACGTGCAGATTAAGAGCCGGTAATATTATAAACGTGCAGATTAAGGGCCGCTAATATTCTAAACGTGCAGATTAAGGGCCGCTAATATTCTAAACGTGCAGATTAAGGGCCGCTAATATTCTAAACATGCAGATTAAGGGCCGCTAATATTCTAAACGTGCAGATTAAGGGCCAGGAATATTCTAAACGTGCAGATTAAGGGCCGCTAATATTCTAAACGTGCAGATTAAGGGCCGCTAATATTCTAAACGTGCAGATTAAGGGCCGCTAATATTCTAAACGTGCAGATTAAGGGCCGCTAATATTCTAAACGTGCAGATTAAGGGCCGGTAATATTATAAACGTGCAGATTAAGGGCCGGTAATATTATAAACGTGCAGATTAAGGGCCGCTAATATTAGGAACGTGCAGATTAAGGGCCGCTAATATTATAAACGTGCAGATTAAGGGCCGCTAATATTATAAACGTGCAGATTAAGGGCCGCTAATATTCTAAACGTGCAGATTAAGGGCCGCTAATATTCTAAACATGCAGATTAAGGGCCGCTAATATTCTAAACGTGCAGATTAAGGGCCAGGAATATTCTAAACATGCAGATTAAGGGCCGCTAATATTCTAAACGTGCAGATTAAGGGCCGCTAATATTCTAAACGTGCAGATTAAGGGCCGCTAATATTCTAAACGTGCAGATTAAGGGCCGCTAATATTCTAAACGTGCAGATTAAGGGCCGGTAATATTATAAACGTGCAGATTAAGGGCCGGTAATATTATAAACGTGCAGATTAAGGGCCGCTAATATTATAAACGTGCAGATTAAGGGCCGCTAATATTAGGAACGTGCAGATTAAGGGCCGCTAATATTATAAACGTGCAGATTAAGGGCCGCTAATATTATAAACGTGCAGATTAAGGGCCGCTAATATTATAAACGTGCAGATTAAGGGCCGCTAATATTATAAACGTGCAGATTAAGGGCCGGTAATATTCTAAACGTGCAGATTAAGGGCCGCTAATATTCTAAACGTGCAGATTAAGGGCCTGTAATATTATAAACTTGCAGATTAAGGGCCGCTAATATTATAAACGTGCAGATTAAGGGCTGCTAATATTATAATAAGATCCTCTTCATATGTCAGAAGGGGAGCAAAATCTGATCATCTTATTTTTTGACATGCTTGCATGTCAGGCTTCTAGGTTGGTAGATGCACCGGGGACCCGATTATAGCACTTAAACATGGACAAAGTCAGATTTTCATGATATGTCCCCTGTAAATTAAATATTGTAATGATACATATATGTGATTATCGGTTTAAAATCTCTGCTCTCTAAGATATCGGTATCTGCATCGGCCATCAATTTATTAATGTTTTGTCATTCTGCAAAAGTGAACATAAACATGTATGTTATGCTGATGAATTGTGTAAGTGTAAGTGTGTTGGAGCAGCTTTAGGTGTGTGTTTGAAGACCGGCTCAGAGAGGGTAGACAGGGTTCAGTCATGGTGTGGGGTAATGATAATAATAATAATAATATGTTTAATTGAAATGGGTTGGTAGAACACTGCACCTCATGCCACGTCTCCTGATCCACAAACAGCCTCCATGTGTGGCATCATTAGAGCTCGATCCGGCACTGAAGGAAACACACACTTAGAGCAGCGAAGCGTTGTAATCCACACTCATTCCTTTCAATCTGTTGATCATTTGCTTTGTTCAGAAACAGAGCCTTGAATTGTCACACTGTTGCAGTTTCTTCTTGGCTCGATTCGCTTTCACAACAAGGCAACATTTCAAAGTGTACCAAAATGTGTTTATGCAAGTCACATGTGAGTTAAACTGTCCTCTGATTGGTCAGAGTTATTATTGCTTTATCTGTAGCTATCGTTATTATAGCCGTCGTATATCCATAAAGTTTTACTCATTTTGGTGGGTTTGTTTGTCTATATACTTTAGCTTTTCTTAATTTCCATTTTCATTATATTAGTACATCAGGTTAAACCAAATTATTTTAAATATAATTTTTGTTATGTTTTATTTTATTGCAGTTACATTTTATTTAATGAAATGACAATGTCTTATGTTATTGTTTTAGTTTTAATTTTAGTTATAGTTATTTTGGTACATCAACTTAAACTAAATAAATAAAATGAGAAATGTTGCCTTGCCATCTAGTTGAAATATTTTTATATATATTTATTTGATTTTATTGCAGTTACATTATCTTATTTCAAGTAACATTTTTTTTAAGTTATTTAAGTACATCAAGTTTAACTAAATTAAAAGTAAAAATGTCACCTGACCTTGGCATCTAGTTGAAATATTTTTTTATTTTTTATTTTTTTTATTCCAAGTTTTCAAGTATCGTATTTTTTTTGGTGTTGTTTTTTTTTGTTTTGTTATTTTAGTACATCAAGTTAAAACTAAATTAAATTGAGTAATCTTGCCTCTGCATCTATCTGAAATAGTTTTAAAAAATATATATATTTATTGATTTTATTATAGTTCAAGTAACGATTTTTTATTTTAGTTTGAGTTTTAGTTAACCATAACGAGCCTGGTCCGGAATAGCGGAATTCCACTGTGGAATATACCGGAGAAATCCGTGATGATTGAGTCATTCGGGTGCCGGCCGGGATCCTGTGTGGAATGCCAGGATTCTGTAATTCCCAGAGGAGGAGGAGGAGTGGAAGAGCGTGAGAGAGATTCCCAGCGCTGGAGCGGAAGGCTGTGGGCCGTGAGCTGTGGAGACTCCCCGTCGTCTGAGAGAGTCATTTACTGCGGTAAACACACTGTATTACCGCTGTCACAATCTGATTATTCCACTACACCGGATCTGGAAGTGGTTTATGCCCCTCCTGCTGTTAGCGCTAGCTATCCCACCACGGCTTAACAGAACAAATGAGCAACCTCTTATGTGACTGTATTTAATCAAGCTCTTGCATGAATCTCACAAACACTGGTTTGGATTTTGTCCATGAATGTATCTTATAAAACAGCTCAAATAAAGTTGCATGCTTATGCTCACCCTCCAGCTTTAACAGTGCTAATCGCTGTAGTAAATGAGTGAGATGCTAGGAGAGCGTTTACAGCGACTGCGAAAGATGGCGCAGCGTGAGCTTTTCATCCGGAGAGTTCAGTGTAATCCACATCCCTGTAATCTGCTCTTTCCTGACGTGTGTGTTTGACACTTCCAGAGCAGAACTCAACTCTCTTCAGATGTACTCTTCAATTAGCCGGCATAGCAATCTTCACCGCTGCAGAGACGCTGGTTTGAAGCTTTAAAGCATTCACACTAATAATTTAAACGCATGCTTAGTGATCTCAAAACTTCAAGTTGTTATTCACTGAAAATCTTCCCTTCCGCCAAATCTCTCCAGTCTAAATGATCCCGAAATTAGACTGAGATTATAGAGTGAATGAAGATGTTTTTAAGTCTTTTAATTCAAATTAGTAGCTCTTTTTCAGGATGAATATGTGAATATTCAATAAACTAAAGTCGTGCTGTACGCTTAATCAAATCACAACATGGACTACTGTTAATATCAAAGTCTGCATATGATTCACTTAATTAGACATGCTAAACAGTAAGACATTATTAAAGAGCTAGAAAAACTAAAACAGAAAACATGGAATTTAGAAAAGAGATATTAGGGCCCTAAAAATGTGATTTTTCTTTTCTTACCTTTTTTAATAAATTGTTCTTAAGTTTTATAAGTTTCATGATTTAAATGAATTAGACATTCTTTTTGATTGCTAAAATTTTATTCATTAAAACTGAATCTAGAAAAATAAAACCTAAAATAAGACTTTTTGTTACATTTTTAATAAATTATTTAAATTAATTAGATATGTTTCTTAATTAAAACATTTTAATTAAACCATTAAAATCCAGAAAAAAATAATAATTTAGAAAACATGGAATTTGGGAAAAATAACTGAATTCAAATGGGCCTAAAATTTTTATTTTGTTCATTTAATACATTGTTTTTTTTATTGCCTAAGTTTCACGATTTCAAATAATCAGACATGCTCTTTTGATTACAAAAAAATAATGCAACCATTAAAACGGAATCCAAAAAAATGCTAAAACTGATTGTTTCAGCGAGTGTGTGTGGATCTTATCCCACACACGTGTGTTTGCTCGTTCCTGATCCACGAGCGCGAGATGAGAGCCAGATGCACAGGAACACACACCTGAGGCAACACACACACTGCTGATCCCAGACTAGTTCTGGGCTTTTATGACACTTGCTGATTATTGAGGACTTTTAGATCTGAGATCTTCAGCTGATCATCTGAGAGTGTGTGTGCAGTTGACTTACTAAAACGGCTTGTCTGTAGACATGATACCTCAACACAGAACTGGGGTTATAGCTTTGATGCTTTTTGATGGCAATCATGAGGGTAAAGTAGGAAGAACAGTAGTCCGTTCACCCGCACCCGAAAGGTATATTTTTTTAACCTAGTTTTTTGTAATCCTTAAGGTGTCTAGAAAAGGAATTATGATGTTCCCCACGCAAATTATTGTGTGATATTACATGTTAATCCCATATGTGATTTTTTGTATCATCTTTTGTGTCCGTGCTTGATTTTCCGCTGCGGAAAATGAAAACTTTAAATCTACATAGAATCTGAACAATACATCCTACAGACACAATCTACCCCAGTTTCTCTTCGTCTTTGCATGAGGAATTGATAGGTATGAGGATTGTCATGATTAGATGATGTATAGTGCATACAAACTCAAATAAACACCAACAAATGTAAAAAATTTGTGACATTGGATCACTGGAACTCCTCCCTATGGACCCTATTGATATATGTTTTCTAACTTTTGTATTTTTACAGTCTTTAAGATGTCTAAGAAGCAAATGTTGATGATCCCCACCTGAAATATTGTCACATGAATGTCTTTTCTGGCTATATTGGTTGCCACCCTGGATATCCAAAAAAGCAAAAAAGAACATTT
>NW_026606635.1:315000-345000 GCF_029890125.1 Rhinichthys klamathensis goyatoka
CACTCACTCACTCACTCACTCACTCACTCAATCACTCACTCACTCACTCACTCACTCACTCACTCAATCACTCACTCACTCACTCACTCACTCACTCACTCACTGACTCACTCACTCACTCACTCACTCACTCAATCACTCACTCACTCACTCACTCACTCACTCACTCACTCACTCACTCACTCACTCACTCAATCACTCACTCACTCACTCACTCACTCACTCACTCACTCACTCACTCACTCACTCACTCACTCACTCACTCACTCACTCACTCACTCAATCACACACACACACACACACACACACACACACACACACACACACACACACACACACACACACACACACACACACACACACACACACACACACACACACACACACACTGCCTTCTTAGATGGCATTTGTAGGTGCTAGGGCTTCACAATTTGGGGAATCAATCTAATTGCGATATTTCTGTTCAAAATGTCAATTTTAAACAATTTGGCAATTTTTTTTGTGATTATATATGAATATGCCTATAAAATATAAGGGCACAAGATATCCTGCATTAATTTTAACCAATCAAATAATCAGTTGAGATCGGGGAACCTCTCTGATTGGAGGATCTCACATCGTGTGCGGGCGGATCGTAATACACACAGTTCTACTGTAATATTTAGCATTACAACAGAACCTGACACACAAGCTCATGCTGTCTCTTTCTTGCACAATGATAAATAGCATTTTAAGTAATTAACTCCAAAATCATCAGATATATCAGCGAGAGAGCGACTCGCGACAACAATCCTGGAAACAATATGTGAATGAAGATTTAATTGATGTTTTATTAACAAGGTTCGGGAGGAACACGTTCTAATGATCAAACAATCAAGTCATTCCAGCCAGCTGTCAGCAATCAGTAATCAACAGGTCCACTCAATCAGCACGAGTAAAGCCTATAAATATACTCAGTCGACTCACCCATATTCCTCGACAGTTTTCAGCATCCCTCCACCACCCCATCTCCTCACACTTGCCTAGTTATCTTCCTAAACAGAGATACGGGGGGAGTACTCTGGGTTCGGGCCCAATTTCCGAGCTCGGAGCCCTCCCCCCGGACAGCACGCCAAATACGCATAACCATCTATTCCCTGATCATTTGTAAGTGTGAACTCGTGAATTGGGTTGATAATGTAGTTGCAGTTTAACAGGCACTTGTGTCGCTGTCGGGTAGAAACCTTCAAATATCTCCATATTTCAGCTTTTTTTCATCATTACATTACTACTAAAGGTCACCCTTTACACCTGCCTCTGGGTTTTGCAAATATTTAACCAATGAAAAGCTTGAGACTTAACCTCGAAACTCCATGAGATCCTCAAACCTTCGGTGAAACCTCATAACTCAATCTTGAATGAAGTGCCGATAGTTTGGATCGTTTCTGCTTGTTTGCAATGCAATGGTAACAGAACCGTTGAGTGGATAAGTACAGCTTTTTCTTTACACAAGAAACACTATATATAGAGGCCAATGTTTTATGTATTTGAGGAGCAGAGAGTGTCTTCACGTGTGAGAAGACAGTCCCATAATGCATTGCCACAAGCACTGTAGAAATCCCTCAGGTTGGCATGATTATTGATATATTTCTTTCTCTAATCCACGCTCAGTAAAAATGGTTGAATCGCATTTTAAATGCAGTATTTTACCCAATATTTATGTATATTATTTTGAGCACATTTTTGACCAAAGATTTTTACTTTTTTTTTCGTCATCGGAATGGTTCGAAACTTGGTAAAGGTTTTGGCACTTGCTGTGTGAACACAAAAAAACATGGACATGATTTGAACAGGTTAAATGGTCCTGTAAAGAATAGTCACTTGTGCTCCTCGCGGTCAGACTCGAGCGCATTGGAAATGAATGGAGAGTTTCCTCTAGTGGAAGCGTTCGGTACTGCGGCCACACACACTCTCACTGAACGCTCATTAACTGAGAGATCAGAGTCAGATTTGGAACACAAATTGTTTAAATTTATAGCTTTGATTTTTCTCACAGTTTTAGAGTAAAACATGTTTTTGAAAATATATATTTCATAAAAAAAATTAGAATAATATTTTTGCACATTTTTCATGACAATACACGTAAAATTCTGTAACTTTTTTAAAGTTCACTTTTAAAAACTTTTTTCACTTCAGCAATAATCTGCCGAGTGTCGTCTTTGAGAAGAGATCAAACTTCAGTCTGTCGCTCTAAAGCATTCAAGATTTACAACAGTTTAAGTTGGACATTTAATTTTCAGGTCTATGCTAGAAGAGTGAATAAATAGATTATAAATACAGCGTAAATATAATTTAGTACTATAAAATCCCCT
This sequence comes from Rhinichthys klamathensis goyatoka, assembly GCF_029890125.1. Classification (NCBI taxonomy): domain Eukaryota; kingdom Metazoa; phylum Chordata; class Actinopteri; order Cypriniformes; family Leuciscidae; genus Rhinichthys; species Rhinichthys klamathensis. The sequence continues at coordinate 317,352 of NW_026606635.1, forward strand.
GAAAATACTAAATATTAAATAAAAAACACTGTCTAACTAAAATATAGCACATTCATTTAATTTTGTCATTTTTGACGGACACACAAAGAGCACCAGAGGGTGGAGAACATGCGAACATCTCACAGAAAGCATTGAGTCCCTGATGTTGTCTTCTGAGGCTCTGTTTCACAGGTAGTTCCCTATGTAGACAGCAGACATCCCTCTATGTTTAGGAGGAGATGCACACACACACTTCACAGTGTCTGAGGTGTGATGTTCTGTCAGAAAGCTTCTGATGATCTCCTGTCTGTCTTTGTTCCTCAAACACCAACTCAAGCAGGATTACACACTTTGGCTCGGTTCCATTGTTTTTCCAATGGAATTAGTGACGCCATCCCATCCGGAGACGCCGGGAATGTCCGTGCATCCCTGATGGAGGCCCTTTAAACCGCTTTCCACTTTATCTTGTAATTCATCACTTTATGGAATTCCCCCGTTTAGATTCGGTAATTAAAATCAGTGGATATCAAAACACACTCTCTGCCTCTCTCCGTTTTATTGTTCTTTGTTCTTTGAATAAAGTTTCATGTTGTCAACACAAATAGAAAACAGATCCCACGGATTCAGAAATCGGACACTATCTGGATATTTGCACAAAGTGGCGTCTCGACATGTACACACACACGCACTTTGTTCCTCAGCTGTGTAATTTGGAAATCATTCATCAAGTTTTTTTACATTGTTGAAATATGTTAGATATATATTTCTGTGGTTTTTCTTGACGTAGGCTAGCAACACGGCAGATCTGCGGCTTCAGATCTGTTATATTTCTGTTGAAAATCATTTTTGGTCAAGCTGAAATAAAACATAATGTAAATATTAAATGAAAAACGTATAGGCCTACTTAAAATATTGTTTCTGTGGTTTGTCTTGGCTAGGCTAGTAACATGGCAGATCAAAACTAACCCTATTTAACCCATTAAAAATAATGTTCAGTAATTAAAATGAAGCTGAAATACAAATATTACATGTATGACTGAAACTTAAAAAACGTAAAATTATTTGCAGTTATTTGCAGTAAGTTACTTAAGTTGAAGTACTAAAATGACTAAAACAGAAATAAAAATAAATTATATAGGCCTAGAAATAAAAAAAAAAACTAATAAAAATAGAAAGAACACATACAAATTTCAAAACGGAAATTATATATGTTTTTTTTTATATATAAATACTATGATAGTATATAAATAATACTAAAATAACTGGTGGAAATAAAATGAGCCCTTAACTTTTAACATCTTGTTCTCAATCATCTGTGAATAAACAACATGCACACATCACATTGTGATTTCTATGTATAAAGTTTGTGCTGTTAAAACTTTAGATTTATATTTGCATTTATGCACCTGTGTATTTAATTGAGCCCTTTGATAACACCTCCCCCAACTTCCCGTTTCAACAGGAAATGCATCAACCCAATTTCATCTTTGAGGTGAAACTCTCACACACTTTTCTCCCAGCGAAGGTCCCAGCATTGATCCACGAGCTGGTTGGGAACCAGAGGCTCCTTGTTTCTTGAGTTTGGTCGTAAATGAAAGCGCTGATGCAGATAAGCAGCCTAACAACTGAAACGAGTCGCTTCAGAGAGAGAGAACAACACTGAACACAAGCCCAAATCTCTCCGTCAATACACTCTCGCCAATTATCAGTGGCTAATTAGCGTTGTGGATTAAACTGTGAATGACTGAACCTCATATTTTGTGCTGCGATGCATCATATTTAAAGCCTTTAAGTGGTGGTGTTTGCTAGTTAAGCTTCATGTTAGCTATTTAGTTGAGGTTTGTGATTTGAAGGAACTCCTCAATTCTGATTGTTCATGCTTTCTTCGCATTTCTCTCTCTTTTTCTGTGCAGTGAGAAGAACAAAAGGTCGTTTGAGTTGAGAAAATGAAGACTTTAAGGGCAGTTCTTTGTAAGTTGTGAGATCTTTCAGATATAGGACAGGCTTTTGTCTCAGTATTGTGGGACTGTAGAGACACAAACAGCTTTACAAGCACTGCTCTCGGTCCTGCTGGGTGACAGCATGCATTCTGTCCTCTCTGGACTCTGAGTCCATGAAGTGTTTGCAGTGTTGACAGCATCACTGATCGCACTGAGAATATGACGGTTTAGGGAGCTTTCGTGAAATGAGGACAACATTACTAATTATAGTTGATGCATGCTAGTTTTGTTGTATTGCATTCCTTGCTTGCAGTATAGACAAAGTGTAACACTAACCATACAGTAAAATAAATGATTAGAAATGAATAACGTACAGTATATTAACTCTTTCCCCATCATTGACAGCATTCTCCGTGTTTTCACTGTTATACGGTAGGGGGCGCTATCACACATCTGAAAGCGTACTGAATCTCCTGATTAAAAAAAAAGGCGAAAAAGAAGCAGAAACAAGTAATATGATATATGCATATCATGATTATTAAACAGCATATAAATCAAAACTTTCTGATGTTACTGAATGAAATGATCATGATTCTGAATGCCATCCGGATGTCGTCTTTGACTGTAGACAGTGTGTTTTGATGTAGTCGTTTTTCTCAGCTTTTTGCTCAAAATGTTGCTTTTTAATGAAACTTACCCCTTCAAGTATTAATAAAAAAGGCATGAATCTTAAATAAAACAGGTTTTTTTTGTTTAAAAGCAGAGGCACTTTTGATATATTACATGTTCAGATATTAAATAAAACTTTTGTGAAAATGGTCAAAAACGCTGGTGATGGCTGGCAACGTCCTTCAATAACACTGGTGGGGAAAGAGTTAAAATATAATTGAGATCGCAATTGCCTACTAGACTTTTTTATTTTACAGGACAATATTACTATATTACAAGTCCATACAAGTCTATTTCTCCTCTGAGCACATCTCCAAAAAGATTTAGCTAACTTTTTACATTTATTAGTTTTTAGTCTTGCAACAGTAGGTCAGAAACACAAACACTTGTCATTGTGCGTTAATGCATCTAAAGCCTGTTTTTTAAAATATAATTAGGATTTTCAATACCGCTCTCTTTAGCAGACCGCGTATTACGCATGAAAGGACTCATTGTTGGTGTGTTGCGGTAACCGCTGAGGGACAAATATAGAAACAGCTCGCTGTTCCCAAGTGAAGTTGCAAGGACTAAACTGCCGGATAGCCTTCAGAGCCCTGCATTACCACGTCACTGCAATCGTGTGTTATGCAACCATTCAGCTGACCATCATCTGTCCCGAAGCCCATCTGCACCTCCGTCACCAAGTCTGAAGGTGAGAATAGATCCATGCATCCCAAAAATTACAATTCTGTCCTTATTTATTTTGTTTAAAGACCCAAATGCCTTTATTTGCTTATCTGTAACCCCTATGCTTTAATTTCTGTAGGTGAAGCAGCAGAGCATGGCGTTGACGTAGGGTTTGATGCATGCACTCATAAAGTGTATATCTTGATCGCTTTGGATACAAGCATCTGTCAAATGCATGAATGCAATTGTAAATGCATGCATGCTCTTTTTCTGTTTGACAGTCATGGTCACTCTGAACAACTTTTTGGGTGAACTATTCCTTTAAGTGCACACACTCCTCCCAAAGCAAGATTGTCAAACCCTATCTTTTTAATTCCCTTCTCCCTGTCTTTTTCCACCCTGACCTCATCGGGTTATTGCAGTCCTGGGAAGCCGAGCATGTGAGCTTCCCCAGGTCATTAAGAGCAGGCCTGAAAAGACTCTCTGCGGGCCGGAGATAAACCAGCCAGCGGACGCGCAATAAGCCCAGAATAAAGACCGCTCTGTGGAGGGCCTAGCTGGACACTGAGGCCGGGATTAAAAACCGTCTGAAAGGAGGAGAAAGTCAATGGAACGGCATGAAAATATGAAGTGAAAGAGAGGTTGTGGGGCGGCGAGGGGGGGCGGACGAGATGAATGGGAAACTTATCAGCATTCGGAGCGCATGCGAGGACCCACCGCGACTGGGTCAGGGAGTTCTCCCAGGAGGAAAGGTGCACTCGGGAGACGCTTATCTGTGTTTGCTGAGGCACTCGTGGATAAAGAGACGGGAGGAAACTTTGGCCGGTGCATTGCAAGCGCTTGCACAGCTTAAAGCATTGGCGTACACTGGCTACGTTTACATGCACAACTTTTGTTTCAATCGGACTGAATTCATTCTGATTGATGAATCTGAATGTAGTGTTTATTTGAGCGCTAATAGTGATCGGGTTGATGTGTGTGTTTATATATCACAAGCTTCAAAATCGAAATTGATTTTTTGACATGCACACACTGCACTACTATACAGAGTTTACTTATGTTTGCACATAATAATCATTCTCCTACATTGGTTCTTTATTTGTTTTAAACAGCAGACTTAGGGTGTATTCACACCAGGAAAGTCCGATAGTTCACTTGCTTTGGTCCGGACCAAATACTTTTTTTTTTTTTTTATACGGTTCGCTTTCACACTGCTCTTTTTGCAAGTGAACCAAAATTTGTAAACAAAACCACACGTGTGCTAAGGTCGTCCATTCATTGGACAAGGATTCTCAAGTAATGTTGCTGAAGTTTTTTTACTTTAACGCGGCACTGTGCGGGAGACCTCTCATATCCCCTCTCCTTCATCCGTTCAGTTAACATGTTGAACACATCAGTATTTTTATGTCTCCAGCAGCTGTGCTACATGGGCATCTGCCCAAATGTTAATAAGGCTGCTCGTCTCTTCGAAGCTCCAGGTCAAACCACGACTCATTTTATCAAATGTAGTAGGCTACAACAGATCACTTTCCCATAACGCAACTACGGAAGCCTGTTAACTCAAAGGCGCAGTGCTTTCTTGCAATTGGGTCGGTTCATGTTCACACCGTAAACAAACCGTACCAGAGTTCGTTTGGAAGCGTACCGAGACCACCTCTTCAGCTGGGTCTCGGTTCGGTTGTTTGGTCCGCACCCGAGTTCGATTGCTGTATTCACACCTGCCCAAAAGGTCCGCACCAAGGGGGGAAACGAACTAGAGTTCTGGTCATAATTTAGAGACAATGAGCGTATGAACTGTTGTGCCGCTGCTTATATTCATCACGCAGTAAAAATGCCCAAAACCAGTCGTCTGTGGATGAGTCACATCTGTAGTTCGGGTCATTTGGTCCGGACCAAGGGCGAAAAATAATACTTTGTAGCATTTTCAGGTGTTTTGGTGTTTTTCACACACACTGATTGCTCTTGTCCGATTCAGATGATGAGGTGATGAAACAACCAAAATATAGTCACGTGACAACATCCACATCACTCGTTGGCCAGATGTGTCTTGAACGTATTTCCACAACTGCACTTCGATTGGTCAGAATTAACGTGCGGGAAAATTCCCCAGATCTATGAAAGCCCCTTCCCCTGAGCTGTTCACTAAACACAGCGGAGATTTCGCTGTTCTTCGAGTTTTTGAAGGTTGGGACCTAATACAACTCCAAGTTTGTCCGTGCAAACTGTCAACAAACATCAGTCCTCATCCCATAATGCACAGCGCAGCGGACTACGGCAGCTGGATTAGTCCAGAAACGCGCAGTTCTTTGGCAGTCGGGTGTTCGAGGTCGGATCACGTTCTCACCACAAAGGAACCGCTCCAGAGTCCGTTTGAAAGCGTACCGTACGTACGCTTGTTTGGTCCGCTTTTGGTGCGATCGCTGCATTCACACCGGCCCAAACGAGCCGCACCAAGGGGGACGACGAACTCTAGTGCGATTCAACCGAACTAAAGCACCCTGAAGCCAGCGCTGGTGGCCGTTGTCCTGCTCCACTTCACACACGCAGGGAAAGGAGGATTATAGGAGGACGGGACACTCATTTATACAACACTTTATTCATCAGGAAGAACAGCTCGATCCTCACGTCATTACGCTATTTATACATCATAACGCTAATTTTACATCATTGCACATGTGCAGTCCTTTCAGTTTCGGGTTTCAATCCGATCAAGTGTTTATCGTTCTATCGATTGGATTAGAAAAGGAATAAACCAGCTCTTTCAATCAGATCGAAGTTTCATTGTGTTGAGCTCAATCGGATCGATTAATGTGTTACATGAAGGCTTTCAGTCCGATTGAGCCGTCAATCCCATTACTAACGGATTGTTTGGTTGCATGTAAACGTAGCCAGTGTTTGGAACCTAAAAGGAAAATTATTTTTCATTCTTAGCCTAGGAGTAAAAAGAGGTTTGAAATACCTGAGCGGTGATATACTGTCAGCGGACATCCCAACGCCGTCCACGCTGCTGAGAGCAATGTTTAGATGAAGATGTAAATATGTGCGGCACGCTTTCCTCTAAATAAGTCAAGTCTCCTTTATTTAGATAGCGCTTTTTACAACACAGAGTGTTTCAAAGCAGCTTTACAGAGATAACAGAAAAATAATGCAACAAAGTTTGTTTCCAGAAGAAAATAGCGTCACAGTCCAGCTTAAGTAAGTTATAAAAAAGTTATTAATTTAGTTCATTTATATATAGCCGCTCTGTAGAAAAACGTGATGTCATCATCCAGCTCAGTTCTCATATCATGGTGTCAATGCAGGAGATCAATAATATTGTTGAATGTTAAATTAAATGTCCCCAACTAAGCAAGACAAAAGCCAATGCGAAAAAGGCGACAGTGGAACAAGAACCCGTGACAGAAATCCATCAGTGACAGAATGGAGAAAAACCCTCGTGAGAAACCAGCCTCAGTCGCTCAGTTCTCCTCTGGCCAACGAACCAACAGTGTGTGATTATGATTCAGGCATTACAGGTCGGAAGGAACATTGGAACATTAAGAATATTAATAACAAAATAAACACACAACAAAAGTGAGAAAACAGCCGTTGTTCTTGCAATGATCGTTCGAAGCTGTTTGCCAGCCAGAAAGCTTGTTTTGGCAAACCGTTTCAAACTCCCCAAATGAACTTCACTTCGGCCTGATTTTGTTGGAAATTACGCCACAACAGTTCGTTCTCCGATTTTGCTTGAAGTTTGTCGAGGCCTTAATAGTTTTTCCAGGAGCTCTTACACCTGAAGCCCATATAAAGGCAGTTTGCTTGCCATGTATTACTTTTTTAGAAGAGTTTTGCCCATTTTAGGCAGTTGTTGGCAGGGGCTATCAGACATAGAACGAGAACAGCGAGTGAGTGTGTGTCCGTCTTTGTTCCTTCCTGTGGGTTCCTTCAGATAACATCAGCTTCAGCCATTACCGCCTGCTATCTGGGAGAAGGGGCTCTTTCAACTGTCCCCGGGGTCAGGATACAGCACTGATCCTTTCATTAGGCCCACCTGATAAAACGGCATTAGGGATCATTTCGGAAATCTGAAGGGCACACACAGAATTCCCAACGTCACACACTCCGGCTGAACAGGCAAATTACGCAAATTGCATAAGATTTCATTAAGATTGGAAGTGCTCTTGACGTTGAAATCACACTGCGCTTGAGTCTTTTGACTCGTTGACATCATTTAGAGGTTCCTCTGCATTATTGCAATGTTTATTTAAAGTAATATAATGTACATTCACGTTATTTAAAGATTTCATTTGATTGGTGCTATACTGTTGACTGCAACAATGATGCTGTTTTATGTCTCTTATTAAAACATCCATCCATACTTCCATACATACATAAACACATACATACATACATCTTCTTCCTTCTTCTGGGTAGTCCATCGTCGTCCGATGATGACTTCTCCTATGATGTGTGTGTTCTTTGATGACTGTATAGTCCGATGCGGGACGCACACTGTCTTTCACACACAGGGCATATCACAGTTTCTCCTGATTGTCTTCAGAGGGCAGAAACAAGCATGGCCTGCTTTCTCTGATGTCTTTTAGTCAGGCGATGTGCAGTTCTCCTCTCTCTAACTTTGTACTCCATTCTGACAAAGTTGCTGCCAGAGCTTGCGATTCACTGCACTAGTTTCCAGGGATGTGGGCTTTATCACACACTTCTTAAGAAAGCCTTTTAGTTGGTCTTTCAGCCTCTTTTTTTGGCCTCCTGCAAATCGGGAGCCAAGATGTAATTGACCGTACATTATTTTACGTGAAAGGCGACTTGGCGGCATTCTCACAACATGACCAAGCCATCTAAGTTGGTAGAGCATTATGGTACATGCATACATACAAACATACATACATGCATACATACTTACTTACATGCATGCATACATACATACATACATACACACAGGGACGTGCACAGGGGGGTTGCTCAAGTTGCCCTTCTCACTCAAGTTGCCCTTCCGAGAAAAAAATTCAATCGTACAATGGATGCAGAATTTCACGTAGGCCTAGATTAAAAAAAAATCGCTAAGCCTCATTTACTTCCATTCGGGCACCGAAAGTGAAAGTCAGTATGAAGGGCAAACGCTGCACGCGACCATAGACTGCACGCGACCGGCGTAGGGCCAAGCAAATTACTTAAGGCCACGCCTCCATCTCGTGTCATAGTCATAGCGCGCCGTCAAATGTGCAGCTACAACATCCACGACAAAATGAAGCGAAACTATCCTTCTGGTCACGAAAAGAGGAAGAAGAAAAAAACCATGAGAGTGAATTGCGGGAACAACAATCAGGTAAACTTGTGTTCTCTCCTCTCTAAGTTTGATGTCAGCAAAGTTTGATGTGTTTCGGTCTTGCTAACCTAGCTGGGCAGGCAGTGCATCTCTTGCATCACTTGTGGCTGACAAAAGTGAGAGTAAAATACAATTATTTATTACGTTTGATTTTGATAAACGACAAAGTGCAACGGTGTTTGTTTACTGCAGCTCGGAAAACATAACCGCGTCGCGTGTGTTATCGTGCGTTCATAATGCGCGTTGCCGAAATGAAACTCGCATTTTTCAAGCAGAAATATGTGGAGACCAGACATACTGTACAATACATGCACGTGAATGATGGCACTCCCAATCAAAGTACACATTATACTTTTAAAACAAGACACTGGTTATCTAGTCTCAGTGTAGTTAAAAACTCTAAACAACTGCACTAATTATGCAAGATAGAAAGCAATGTATTGACAATTTGACATTGATTGACTATTGATTTATAGGCTATATTGAATTAAAAATGTTGATTAGCTGGACATACTGGTCAAAATGGATGCACATCCCTCAGTAAATAATAACCATAAATCAAGAATTGCTTCAACATGCATAATACAAAATTAATCATACTGATGCCGAAAATGCCCAGGCTGTTGTCACAACCACAGGGTTGGTAACTTCTCTCTCAGGCCCCCAGAGGGAACCATCGCCCGAATACTGATTCCTCCACGCACTACATTTCCCACAAGCTCCGTTTCAGTCCTAATCATCCTCTCAGCTGTTCATCATTCACTGGGCTATTTAACCATGACTCGCTCCTCAAACACTGCGAAGTTTTGCATTACTCCTGTGATCATTACCGAGCGTTTACCTTTGATTGTTTGTCTGCAGCCTGCCTACGAATCCCTGCCTGGACTCTGACTCTCGCCTGTTCGCCGCCTGCACCGACTCTCTGCCTGGACTCTGACCCTCGCCTGTTCGCCGCCTGCACCGACTCTCTGCCTGGATACTGGATTTCGACTGTCTGGAGCCCGCCTCGACTATTGCCTGGTGTTTCTCCTTGGATTCCTCTTCTCTTCACTCAGCCGTTACCGGCATTATTATCTTCCCTCTTTTCTAAATAAACACGCTGCACATGGATTCCACAGACTCAAGTGATTCATTACAGAAAACTTCGCCGCGATCGGATCCAGCGGCTGTGTCGTCACTGACTGCCGCCTACACAGCTCAGGCGGGCCAGCTCGAAGCTCATCATCGGCAATTGTCTCGTCTCACCGCCCTGACTGAGGAACTGGTCAAGGCAGTTCAGACTCTCCAAAATCCAGCGCCGGAACGAGCCCCTCCGCAACCTGATCGCCACCAGCCGGCCGAGGCCACGCCCACCGCGAGTCCTCGTCTCGCGCTGCCTGAGAAATTTGATGGGAATCCAAGCCGATGTAAAGGATTTATTCTTCAATGTTCCTTGTTCATCGCCCAACAACCCACGTTATACACTACCGAGGCCGGGAAGATTGCCTTTGTCAGCTCCCTACTCACCGGGAGAGCGCTAGACTGGATAACAGCTGTGTGGAGAAGTGATGGTTCTGCCTTTCTGACCTTCGAGATATTTTTACAACGCTTCCGCGAAGTCTTTGAACACTCCAGGGAGGGTAAGAGCGCAGGAGATCATCTGCTTGAGCTTTCACAGGGCAAACTCACTGCCGCCGAATATGCTCTCAACTTTCGCACCCTGGCCGCCCAAACCTCCTGGGTTAATGACACATTAAAAGCAATCTTTCGTAGAGGCTTAACACACGAGCTCCAATCTGAACTGGCTTGTCGGGATGAGGGCAGAGACCTTGATGAATTCATCAACCTTGCTATTCAGATTGATAATCTGGTTCGATCACGCCGAGCGAGCCATCGCTCTGTTTCGGTCCCTCGGCACATTCCGTCACCTCGCGCTTCAGAGACCCTGCCGGTTGATGCCACCGAGCCTATGCAGGTCAATGCTTACCATCTCTCGGAGGAGGAGCGCGAGCGACGGATCACACACCACCTCTGTATGTACTGCGGTGAGGCAGGTCACTTGCGCCTCACTTGCCCTTCACGACCACGACCGGCTGCATCTAGACTGGTGAGTCTGATTTCTGACCCTATGAATTCGTGTGTGTCTGTACCCATTGTCATCTGGGCCACTGGCCGCCAAGTCCCCACGAGTGCGTTAATCGACTCAGGGGCCGCTGGAAACTTCATGTCTAGAGACTTTGCTTTGCTACATCATTTTGAACTGATGCGCTGTGTTTCTCCTCTCACAGTCGAAGCCATCGACCGGCGGCCGCTAGGCTCAGGTAAAGTCACTCACGTCACACAGGAGTTCCGTTTACAAGTTGGAGCACTACACTATGAAACCATTCAATTTTACGTTCTCGATTCCCCACACGTTCCAGTCATTCTCGGTCTGCCTTGGCTACGTAAGCATGAACCACACATCGGGTGGAGGACCAACGAGATCCTCCACTGGAGCAACACCTGTCACGCCAATTGCCTCAACCATATCTCTCCATTGGCTGTTCGTTCTGTGGCTGTACCCCCCGCAAATTCCGTCCTAGAAGTTCTGCCCCGTGAATACCAGGATCTAGTAGAGGCCTTCAGTAAATCAAAAGCCTCGACACTGCCACCTCATCGCTCCAGCGACTGCGCCATTAATCTACTGCCCGGTTCCGAACCCCCCAAGGGCCGAATATTCCCTCTCTCTCAGACTGAATCCGAAGCCATGAAGAAATACATAAAGGAGGAGTTAGAGAAAGGTTTTATTCGCCCATCCACTTCTCCGGCGTCCGCCGGTTTTTTCTTTGTCAAGAAGAAAGACGGGGGTCTCCGGCCGTGCATCGACTATCGGGCCCTTAATAACATAACTGTCAAGTTCCGCTACCCTCTGCCGCTGGTGCCAGCTGCTCTGGAGATGCTACGAACCGCTAAGTACTACACCAAGCTAGATTTGCGCAGTGCCTATAATCTCATCCGCATCAGAGAGGGAGACGAGTGGAAGACGGCCTTTTCCACCAACACCGGCCACTACGAGTATCTGGTTATGCCGTTCGGCCTGTCCAATAGTCCTTCAGTTTTCCAGTCGTTTATCAATGATGTATTCCGAGACATGCTCCATAGAACAGTGATAGTCTATATTGATGACATTTTGATCTACTCGGACACCCTGAACGACCATGTGCAACACGTCCGAGCGGTTCTTCAGAGGCTCCTCGAACACCAACTATATGCCAAAATAGACAAGTGTGAGTTCCACCAGACGTCCACCGCCTTCCTAGGATACGTGATCAGCCCAGAGGGCGTCGCCATGGACGAGGGTAAGGTCCGTGCAGTCCTTGAATGGCCACAGCCCACCACCCTAAAGGAACTTCAACGCTTCCTTGGCTTCTCCAACTTTTACCGTCGTTTTATAAGGAACTTCAGCTCAGTGGCTAACCCTCTTACGTCCCTGGTCAAAAAGGGAATCAACCGTCTCCCTTGGAACGGGTCTGCAACCCAAGCTTTTCATCACCTCAAACAACGCTTCGCCACAGCTCCCATCCTATCCCATCCAGATCCTCAAAGGCCCTTTGTAGTTGAAGTGGACGCCTCAAATACGGGAATAGGCGCCGTCCTTTCACAACGCCAAGGCTCACCGCCGAAGTTGCACCCCTGCGCATATTACTCCCGTAAGCTTAATTCTGCGGAGAAGAACTACGACGTGGGGGACAGGGAACTCCTCGCCATGAAGGCAGCCTTTGAGGAGTGGCGGCATTGGCTAGAGGGATCTCGACACCCCTTCACCGTCTTTACTGACCACAAGAATCTTGAATACTTACGCACTGCCACCAACACCAAGAGGACTGGAGTCGCTTCCTGATTTGGGCTGAATATGCCCAGAACTCCATACGGAAGCACGCTACTGGTCTTACTCCTTTCCAGTGTGTTCTGGGATTCCAACCGCCCCTCTTTCCCTGGTCTGGGGAGCCTACCAACGTCCCAGCCCTTGATGACTGGATGAGACGAAGCGAGGAGACTTGGGACCAGGCTCATGTTCACCTACGGCGGGCTGTTCGCCGACAGAGAGAGCAGGCAGATCGTCGCCGTCGTCCTGGCCCAGCGTACCAAGCCGGCCAGTGGGTCTGGTTATCCACCCGGGACCTCCGTCTGCGTCTCCCCTGCAGAAAGCTTAGCCCGCGCTATGTGGGTCCCTTCCAGATCACACAGCAGATCACCCCTGTATCATTCCGTCTTGACCTGCCTAGACACTATCGTCTTGCTTCTACGTTCCACGTGTCACTGCTCAAACCCGCTACCGGCCCTGATGAAGAGGGAGAGGAGAGGTCCCAAGAGTCTAGTCCGCAATCAATTCTGGTAGAGGGCGAGGAGGCTTTTCGAGTCAATGAGCTTCTTGATTCCAGACGTCAGGGCCGCACCCTCCAGTACCTGGTCGACTGGGAGGGGTATGGTCCAGAGGAGCGATCCTGGGTCGAGGCCAAGGACATTCTGGATCCCACTCTTATCACGGACTTCCATCAAGCGTTCCCACACAAGCCTGCTCCTCGACCTCGTGGTCGTCCTCGCCGTCGTCAGCCCCATCGCGCCAGGAGTCGCTCACAGGAGGGGGGCTCTGTCACAACCACAGGGTTGGTAACTTCTCTCTCAGGCCCCCAGAGGGAACCATCGCCCGAATACTGATTCCTCCACGCACTACATTTCCCACAAGCTCCGTTTCAGTCCTAATCATCCTCTCAGCTGTTCATCATTCACTGGGCTATTTAACCCTCTGGGGACCAGAAACGCGCCGGCGCGTTTTGCTCGTTTTTTTTCACATAGCAGAAAAATAGACTTAAAGTACTACCATCATTTCTGTTCATATAGAGTTAAGAAATATGAGAAAATAATCTGTTAAATGTCTACTTTTTTATGTGCCCACATACAATCGAAATAAAATATTGTGCTTTTGTAAAATAAAGAAAATAAACAGGGTGTGCGTTCTGCCTCTCGGTCACCGTGAACTTTTTTTCTGGAGCACGTCTCTAATCTTCAACACAACTCAGCTAATACTATTCACCCAGCCATAAGCAATATATCTTTTAAATCATTTGAGTTTGTACTTTTAAATGATCCGATTCAAAACTAAAATTATTATTCTCCGTTTATGTCATCTATATAAAAAGAGAGACGTGTCAGCCCATCTCATTATCGTTCTCTCAGCTGATTATCTGTGGTAATGTGACACGCCCACGGAGAGCACGCGCTATTCAAACGCAAATATGTGAAGCAACACATTGAGACGCGTTAACGCCCATAAACTCTGAAAACACACATTATTTTTTAGTCAGATTAATCTACTGTCGTCTTGCGCGGCTATATGTGGAACAATCCTGGGACATTTACCACTGGGTTATTTTCACTTCGAGGATGAACAGATTCAGCTGAGAAGTAAGTGTTTTTTGCAAGTGCTTTGTTCTAATCGCGATATAGAATAACGTAGTGTCTGTAAACGGAAAAATAGCATACTGTTAAATGTGAATCATGTTTGTGTCACACAGTTTGTGTGTGTGTGTGTGAATGAATGAATGAACGCACAGATACGCACTGTTACAGACTAAATAACAGACAACATTTCGTTGACTCGTTTTGGATAAAGTTTTTACTCTAAAATAGACATCAAATAAGCTTTTTTAGGAGTTTCTGCTCATATGTTAAATATATAGTATGTTTTGTCAATAAACTAATCAACTAAGATGTTATAGTGTTTGTTCAAGCTATATCAAAATAATGAATCCTCAACTTTGAAATATGTATGATCAAACTAAGACATTTATGGAGAAAGACAATTTTCTTTTCAAGATGTTTCCAACTCTAACTTTGAACTGAAATAAAACCATGTCTATATGGTGAAGGGTGTGTGATAGAAGTGTCCAGACGTATGCACCCTGTATTTTCCTTATAATATCCAAACAATCTAAAAGCCATTCTTTTTTAAATCTCCTCATTCTTTGTGCAAGGCTCCTGTAATGATATGGCCTGATAGCACCTAATAGGGCCATTATGGGAGGGTCTTTGTCTTTCTCAGGTGTGGAATGCCATACATATTAATGAGAGATCAAGCCTCCTGCATAAAGCTTTCTCAAACAAAACACGTCATTAAAAATGTAAAAGACTTTATTGACTTATCTGAATGAGTAGTCAGGATGATTCTCACATAGTTTTGGAGCAAATATTCTAGGCTATGTGATACAATTTTCAAAAGTCTTGTGAAGAAATAATCAATATGTGTTTTGTGGTCTTATTTCAGCAACTTTCATTTTTATTTTTTTCAATAACCACGCATAAACATTATTCTATTAAAAATACAAACATGTACATACATGTTGCTCAGATCTCATGGTAGCCAAGTTTGTGCTATATAGAGTGAATTTACACCTTTGCCATTAACATGTTTATAAATAACTGAAAAAAGCACAAATGTCAGTGCATGTCAAAACATCCCAAGGGCCCCAAAAACACTCTGGTCCCCAGAGGGTTAACCATGACTCGCTCCTCAAACACTGCGAAGTTTTGCATTACTCCTGTGATCATTACCGAGCGTTTACCTTTGATTGTTTGTCTGCAGCCTGCCTACGAATCCCTGCCTGGACTCTGACTCTCGCCTGTTCGCCGCCTGCACCGACTCTCTGCCTGGACTCTGACCCTCGCCTGTTCGCCGCCTGCACCGACTCTCTGCCTGGATACTGGATTTCGACTGTCTGGAGCCCGCCTCGACTATTGCCTGGTGTTTCTCCTTGGATTCCTCTTCTCTTCACTCAGCCGTTACCGGCATTATTATCTTCCCTCTTTTCTAAATAAACACGCTGCACATGGATTCCACAGACTCAAGTGATTCATTACAGCTGTAGAGAGAACCAAAGTTAATCCCAAAAGCCAAAGCTCAGGGTTATAATTTATAATTTTCTTCTTATTTATGTTTACGTTAATATTCACTTACTTAATAATATTCACTTATTATCTTAACATTCTATAGAAAATACTCTATTCAATAAATACTGTGTGTTTGAACCTCATTCTGTTCTATATTGTTGTACTTATTCTTTGACTGTTTTGTTTAAAGAAGGGAGGATTGTATTGGGAGCGCTGAAGTGTCAGGTGTGATTGTGGCAATGGCAAATGGTTTACATAGCTCACGACATCACAGGTCAGGTAGAGGCCCCTTAGCAGAATTTTGCTTAGGGCCCCAGGGAGGTCAGGATCGGCACTGGGTGTAGCAGTCGATTCTGTTCCTTACCGGAATTCCTGTTCCCTTTACGCAATCATACTACAAATCATGCGTAGTTGCCCAGATGAGCAAAAAGCACAATTGAATGTACGGGAAGCCAAAAGGTTAAAAAAGGATTGTGTTTTTTCCGAAATCTAAGCGTTTTTTTATTTATTAGAAGCTAGTTTTTCCCCATCTGTCAAGAATTCAATCCAGATTATTTATTTAAAAATTTTTTTTTTTTTTTTTAAAACAATAAACAATAATATGAGGAACTCTTTTTCTCATGTGTATTTTGGTGACATTTAACATATTGTTAATACATTTTGTATACTGTTTACAAAGTTGCATATCATAAACCTGTCATCTTTGACGTTTGCAATCTTTATAAATAATAATAAGACCATAATATGGGGCATTGCGTTTGGACATAAACACGATCAGATAAGGCAATTTGTATGGGCAAAATTCAACTGAATATATTCCTTCATATAGCCCGTGAGTTTTGGGGGTAGTGCCCTTTTTTCAGGTCAGAGCAACTGCCCCACAAAATTCCTGTGCACGTCCCTGCATACACACATACATACAAGCATGCATACTTACTTACATGCATGCATACATACAGTATATACATACACACATACAAGCATGCATACTTACATACATACATACATACACACATACATACATACATACACACATACACACATACATACATACATACATACATACAAGCATGCATACTTACTTACATGCATACATACATGCATACTATATGGATACATACATACACACACACACATACAAGCATGCATACTTACATGTATACATACCTACATACATACATATATACAATACATACATTTACTATAAGCTTACAATAGAGGTCTAGCAGGCAAATTTACAGCTGCAGTAGAGGAAGAAAAAAATGTTAAGTCTCAAATAAAATGGGTATGAACATAATTAAAATCAGTCTTTGACAGCAAACCCAGTAAACCAAGTAAAACCAGATTTAAAATGAATTTCATACCAGCACACTCCAAAACTCAATCAATGCGCCTGTGGTCACGTCAAATGTACTACAGAAATGTTAATGTGCACAGATGAGTGAGAGAGAGCGTGAGTCGAGGGGTGTCTTGAACAAACACAGGGGAGGCGTCTGTGGTTACGGGGAGTTTGTGGGATGTTATTGGTCAAGCCTTCGTAACTGAAGAATTGTCGAGTAATTAGATCATCCTGCGCAGAATAGGAATCAATTTCCGACCGGGCAGCGCCATGGCTTTCCCTAATGTGAGCCACATTGGGTCCTGTGATCCACGGCAGTAATTCACAGCAGATGTGATGTCCCGCTCAGGTGGCCACCGTGACTGTGAGAGTTTCTCGGGGTGAAGCTGCGTGCGTTTTCTCTCACTGGTTAAAGTAAAGTAATAGATCTGATTCGAATTATTTCTCTTCATTAGCACATTTGGATCGTTGTCTCAGCACTCAGTCGGCTATAAGTAAACCAGCGGGTAGTTCACAGCCTGACTGATTGCATTGCATTATTATGATTGATTATAATAATAATCAATTCTATTTCTTTACAGGAGGTGCAGAAATTCAAGTAATATCACTTGCAAAATCCACATGTGTACATGGGCACTAACATGTGTCCTACATGTGATAGTGGGTTTTGATTGGCTTTGGGCACTTTTTATGGTCATTGGTTTTGGTTGAAGGTGTCAACATTACAAATAATTCTCCTTTAATAAAGCTTAAAGGTGTCATCTCTGTACCAGCACCTAATGGAGTTGCAAATGTAATGATTTTGTCCAAACATGTTTCCTAAATGCCAACCCATCCGCATTTGGTCAGATAAACAGGTAAGCATATTTCATCTTTGATAGCCATTAAAGTTTGGCAGTGTGTTATAGGCGAAATACTTTTTTTGCTAGCAACATATAAATCACAGTTTTCATACAGGTCACGTACTTTCGGAGGTCCAGCACCACCTGAGGAGCTGCCATTGAGATGAATGGGAATGCTAACAGGTCTTTACAAGGTAAAGCTGAACCAGTGTTATTTTAGGATCATTAATAACCCCAAGCTGAACTCAAACCCCCTGAGATAAGTTACTAAGAGGTCTATTGTCATTCAGAGCAAATAAGTTGGTCAGTGACCTCTTTCTCATCCGTCCCAGATTTGCAGCTTTTACAACCCAGCAACACAGGTGAGGATGCGAAATCAATGAAATCAATCAGAAGGTGTCCGAGCGCCGGCTAAAGGAAAGAGTGAAGGAAAGAAGGATGAGGAGAGAGAGAGGGAAGTCTGGATGAAGGAGCACGTATTCTCCAGATGAGGGTGAAAATGAAAACCACCTGTGCCGAATTCCCACGTGACCTGTCCGCTGAAGAGAATTTTGCTCCTCCTTAAAAAAATGTGAAAAGCGTCCAGATTGTAGAGTCTCAGAAGGCCGTTAATGTTCACAACACTCGTAATTATCTTGGCACAGCACATTTAACATTGCAACATGCACTTAAATGCACTCAGCACTTAAACTCAATTGTTTCATTTGTTCAACATAAACATTGAATGAAAGTACACCTCATTGCATGGCTAAAGTGTTTAAACTAGTTCTAAACCATTTATACTTGATGTGTAAGGATAGTCTTGTTCGTGCATTAATGCTTGCACTCGAGCCGGTCATGAAAACATGCTTTTACTTTGTTACAAGTATGCCGAAACCGAATTTAACACAGATATTTAGGCTGATACAGAGCCTTTTGGAACCGCGATTGAGTGAGTCAAGCTGGTCACGACGCTGATGATAATATCAAGTTTGCTCTTGGCTTGCTTTCTTCTGGTCCTAAATCACACACATATGTGGCACACTCATAGATCTATGAACCTGAGTGCTAACGCACATGAGCACAGATGCTATAATCAAATACTCAAAGCTGACCGGGTTGGTAATGTATCGCACTGCCCGCAGAGATCGTAAAAAACGCAACAGGTTGCAGTTTCCATCCCTAAGAGCAGTTCAGGAACTGGATTGAAGGACATCGGACAGAAAGCATGACTTTCCTAAGCATGTGGAAAATCGGTTTTCTGTGCCTTTGGGCTCCTGGAAGCTGTCCAATAGCGATAGGCCTGTCTTACACGTATTACTTATTACTCACCCCCACGTCATCCAAGATGTTCATGTCTTTCTTTCTCCAGTTGAAAAGAAATGAAGGTTTTTGAGGACAACATTTCCGGATTTTTCTCCATGTAGTGACTTCAATGGGGTCCAAATGTGAGTTTCAGTGCAGCTTCAAAGTCTCGACACGATCCAGCCGAGGAATAAGAGTCTGATCTAGACAAACCAGCGGACATTTATAACAAAATAAACATTTATATACTTTTTAACAACAAATGCTCATCTTGCACTAGCTGTGATGCGACAAACATTACACAATCACGTTGAAAGGTCAAGCGGGACGTAGGCGGAAGAACCGACCCAGTGTTTACAAAGCCAACGTGCAAAGACTAAAACTCAAATGCCATTTACAAAATAAATAAAAGGTAAAACAACGATGTCGGACAATTTTGAAGTTGGAGGAGAAAATGAGATTTTTCGCCCTACCTTTCCTTTTTGAACAAGAACACGTGTGACCTTTCATCCTGATTATGTAATGTGTGTCGCATCACAGCTCGTGCAAGACCAGCATTAGTGGTTAAAAGTATATAAATGTTTATTTTGTTATAAAATATCCGCTGGTTTGTCTAGATCAGACTCTTATTCCTCGGCTGGATCGTGTCGAGACTTTGAAGCTGCACTGAAACTCACATCTGGACCTTCGACCCGTTGGACCCCATTGAAGACACTATATGGAGAAATCCTGGAGTGTGTTCCTCAAAAACCTTCATTTCATTTCGACCGAAGAAAGAAAGACATGAATATGGATGGATGACGTGGGGGAGAGTAAATTATCAGGACATTTTTATTCTGAAGTGAACTAATTTTTTTAAAGTATTCACACAAATCAGGATCAGCAATTATAACAATGCTTTTAAATGGATAGATATCCTCTTATTTTGAGTACTGTGTGCATACGTGTTCACCAAAGTTCATCAGACAGTGAGATCCCTAATCGGTTTCCCCAGCACGAATTGTGGTTTTCTTTGTAAACGTTACATGATGTGCTTCAGGTTTAATGTCTGCATCAGCAGATACTCAGTGCAGATGCAGGCAGACACCTGTAAAACACTCCAGCTGAAGGAGACGGCCCAACACTTCTCCAGGGATTAGTTGAGTAATCCTGCTTTTAACTGGCAGCCAAGGTTGGGTTGGGTTTGTTCTCCAACAATACGAGAGAGACTCATTAAAGATATTAGCTGGGTTGGGCTATTGGCCCATTCACTGCTTAATTATGTGGTTTGATCCTGATTTAGACGCATATTGGATGTCTCCACCAAAGTGCTTCATTTCCCGAGGGGAGCTTTTGCTGGATCAGCAAACTGTCTTTGACCAGTAAGCAGGGTTGCCATGTGCATTAATGTAGTTTACTGGTCCAACCTCAAGTTTCTAGATTTGGCTCAGGTTTTTCCTTCAGTGTGCATCTGTGGGATTTTGCATGCACTAAACCTGAGGTCACAATAGCAAGATTTTGCATGCAAAAAGGTCTAGTAGTGTAGAAATGTATAGAACAGCTAAAACAATTGTTATCTTCAAACCAAGCAGTGTTCTGTGGCTCAGCGTTCCTAATTCGCTGATCAACTTGAGCGTGAGCAAAAACTGTGTGGGGAAATTTTCACCCTCACACAAAAAGCCAATCGTGCAGATTCCTTTTGGGATCGCCTGTGAAATTTTGCAGAGCAATGGTAAATGTGTTCGCACATTTAGTATAGAGGTTGCTTTAGTAAACAACAATAAATGAAAAGTGTGCAGACGAATATATTCGAGATGACAAGGCACCATAGGTGGTCATGGGTAATGTACATGGCCAAATACAATGGAGCGACACAGTCTTAAGCTTTGACTTGTGTAGTTTACGTGGTTTGGCTTGTGTTTCTGGATGTCATTCAGCACACAGGGTCTCCAAGTTCAGACAAATGGATACAGGCTTTTCTTTGATTTGGTGAAGTAGTCTAAATGGCCTATGTAAGCAGATACCGGAGCCCTAACCATAATTTTCAGTCCCACAAAGTGATTCAGGTGAGGTGCACCAGAAATTACTGCAATGAAAGAGTTTGGCTCCGCGCTCTCTAAACATGCAGTCATGTACATCCATTATTGATATGTACACATCAACATATAAAATGTAAATACTGAGTTCATCACCCATTTTGCAGCCTTTGATATCCAAGGCAAGACCACAAGAGGATAAATATGCTTAATTCCCCTAAACAGCCGAGAGTTGGTCTTCCTGACAACCTGGGGATTTATGTTTGTGGGTCAGAGGTTTCCTCCAGAGAAAATCTCCTGGCTTTTTTCACTTTTAACAAAGATTCTGCATTTCAATTTGGGATTTAAATTTGTACACATACTACCAAACCCTGTTGAAGGTATTTCCGAAAGTTAAGCAGCTTTTTGCTTTCCAAATTTTTCTAAGATCTTCTTGACAGTCAGTAAGTCTGCATATAGGTTTATCTGGAGAAAGCAATTCCAAAATGCATTGCAATTCATCAGTGAAATATTGCTTAGAATAATACACAAGTAGAGTGTTTTAAATCATTTGCCATTTCAATTAAAGTGTGGTCACATTAGTGATATTTTGCAGGCAAAAATAGGTCAATTTGTCTCGTCAATAGCATGGGGATGTATGAAGCTTGCTTTCAAACTATGCAACTTTCTGGTCAGCTTGGTGAATTCAGTCGACCAACGTGAAAATTAGCTAAATATACGTGGGGAAATTTTTCGCCCTCACGTGAAACTCCCAATTCTGTGGATTCCTATTTGAATAATTAAATTTCTCCTCTGAAATTTCAGCTGAAGTAGGATGCTGGCTATGTAGACAAGATAGCAAGCCAACTCACTAGGTTTGGAAACAGAGCCAATGATCTTGTGCAATATGACAGGAAAATATAGTCAAAATCTGACATTTAATAAACGGTAATTTTCATAGGAAAGAGCTTGGTTTGAAAATGGACCTTCGAAGATGTGTTTTCTTGGTAAGTACAATACCAGGTTTGGAGGGATTGCAGTCGCACATCTCATCTGGACTCTGTCATGAACGTAATCATTAATACTAAAAGTTAAAGCATTCCTTTTAAGTATAGCATACATCTGTAGATCATTATCATAGCAGGCATGGCTAATTAAAACAATGAATCCCAAGAGATGTCGAATCACTATCACTATTCTGCCTTCTTTTAGCTATCTGAGAGACAGTCCTCCTCTCTAAATAAGTCCTCTGTAACACCTTCAGGGCCAGATCAGATTGTCCGAGACGGCCCATGTTTAGCCAGCCCTGAGGTCCTTCGCTTGCATTAGCGACTCTTAGACCCTTCTAATGGACGCTGACCCCTGTTCTAGCCACTGATTGGCCACTTGGGTCCAATCCCACCCAATACACTAACTTGTTATTTTGGTTGCAGTTCACAAATAGAGCAGCAGTTGTCTCGGCTGTTGCCTCCAGGGAATGAAGCAACATTCCTTCTCTTTCCACTTTGTGAAACTCTCCAGTCAGCAGGAGAAGAGCCATTATGAAGGAAACGACTCTGCCTCGGTGGAAATCACATTAATAGATATAGTTAATGTTAGTGTGTGTGTTGGTTGTTTTTAACAGCATGCTCTTCTCCTGCTACTCCAGTGGTTTGGTGCAGTTACGGGTTAGGGATCAAATGCTAATCAAGCTCGTTTCTATGTAGTCACAGATGGCTGAAAACCTTTTAACCACCTCTGACCCACTGTGAGAAAGTTGCTTTCAACAAAAGCAATTCGTCAAAGAGCCAACAATGTTCATAATGTACAATTCAAGGTTTATTAGACAACAAATTAACCTACTTTACTCAAAAATGGTCCAAATGTTTCTTAATTCGCCATTTTTCTCGCAATCAGCAGGGTGTTTAAAAGATGTTGGCTGTTTGAAAAGATGTCATTGGTTTTCAGATGATCTTGTGCATTGAAACCCTGACGACCCCCTATTAAATTGTCATTGTAACCTATGAATCACAGGGTCTTAAAATTTACAGTTTTCAGCTGTAAATAAGAAAAAAATAGCACTTAGACTCGTAGGACTACTGTAGTATCAATTAAAGTAATTTAACTGGCATTTTAGTCGCCCTAAAGTACTTTTTTGGGGGAAATTTCCTCTTTCCGTATTGGTTTTTACATGGTTTTTCTAGACATGTACTATGGTTATTAAGTCGTGCATCATACTAGTACCATGGTATTCTTGAAGTAGTGTTGCAATATCATGGTGAATGAATAAAGCCACACCTACTGCAATAGTACTTGTATTTAAGAGTTCGGCGTCACACTTAAAGTCCTCCTGTGGTGAAAATCCAGTTTTTAATGTTGTTTATGTCTATATGGTGTTTTTAATATGCTTTAAGACAAACCATGTGTAAGTTCATAAGTCGACAGCATTGCTGAGTATTTCCTCCTTAAAACTGCAGTGAACCAAAGACAGTCAAAAACACGGTTTGAAATCGCTGGTGTTTCTGACGTCACAAACGACCTTGTAACCAATCAGATCAACGTGTGATCGTCAACCAGTGGATCTCTGAGTGAGTGAGTGAGTTGAGGCGGGGCTCATTTGCATATTCATAGAACCACGCATACTAAATGAGGCAAGGGTGTCAAGATATTTTAAAGCATGAAGATTTTTTTAAAGGAATTTTTTTTTTAAATGTCATTTTGGTGTTTAAAGATGAGTTTTAAGGGATAAAATGATCGCCTAATGGGGACTTTAACCGACCCTCCAGATGCATCTGAAATGCGTTAGTTTCTCATAACTGATCTCAAGCCAGTTTAACTCCATCTGTCCTAACCAGGGTGACTATGTGAGCTAGAGGAACTGATTGTAGATCAGCGGTGGGCGACGTCTACCTCTCCCGTGTGAGGCCAGTGCATGAGAATACAGCAGCTGCTGGTCAGACTGAAACCTGAGAGCATTCAGTGCGACGTCAGAGTCTGAAGCCTGTGGTGTGTCCGTGGCCCCAGCGGCCCTGCCTTCACACGCTACCCGCTTTGATTGAATCCACGACCATATACATAAGCATTTTATCATAGCATTTACCTGCAAACCTTTAGCTTTGGGTTTAGCATGAGAAGTTAAGCATAGCCGTGTGAAAATGACTAGCTCTTGCAGATCTCATCCGGTGGCACCTGAAATATCTAGTATTCCTTACTTCAGAAACCATCCCAGACTTCAAGGAGCAGAATTATCTAGTACCGGATGGGGTGGTATTATATCACGGAAACTGTGTCCACCTTATTTTGCAACATGGAAGTAAGCTTCTCTGTGAATATGTGAGACTTGAGATTCATTAGCCGGCCGCTATAGGTAAATAACTAAGTGCAGGAAATGGTAAAACTATTCGTGTTGGATACCGGTGTGTTGCGACTGAGAAATTAAAATATGACAACAAATACCAGTTTGTAATATAAAGCAGCCAACGGATTGTTTTTGTACACGTAAAATAACTGGTAGCGAATGACCAGAAGCCTTGCACATTCAATTTACACGGCTGTGCCGTTCTTATAATTTAAAAAATCTATTTTTTGTAGTCAATTAAATACTCAATAGTTGAAATTGTCCAATTAGATTTTGTCTTTTTATTTTTTTGAACTCTATTGACGCAAACTGAAATTTTTCCATTAATCCATATTTTCTTTGCCGCTTGTAAATAAAATCTTACAAGCTCTCTGTGATATATTTATCGCCGTACAAACACGTGCTACAACCCAACTCCACTTCAACAACGTTGGCTAAAATGGAAAATATTGCCAATTTGATCTGGACAAAACAGCCGCATTAAGTTCGTGGAAATTGTCTGCACACATGGAAGTTTCCGAAGTGGAAACTTACTCAACCCCATCAACATCACTGACACTTTCTGCACGTTTGGCACTTTGAAAGAAGCTAAATGGTGCACTCTTGGAAAGTTACTCTAACCCGATGTTCCCAGACACGGGTCAGCTATACTGACCAATGAGGTTAAATCGTGTAAAACTGTTTCACTAGCTTTGTACAAGTGTCCTCTGCCCTCTTCAAAGGTTCTAGAGCTTGTAAACTCACTCAAGAGAAGTTCATGTAAAGTTTAAAATTAGCTTCAGCAAGTCCCTGACAGGACTGACACATGATTATGTTTTTTCACTGATGGCTCTTTCAACAAGTCTTTTCCTGTACGTACAATGGCAAACAATCTTTATTTAGCCACATCTAGGTTATTCAACACACTCTCCGAGAGTAAATATGACCAATGAATGGTCAACAGATCTACAAACAGCAGGATTGATTGACTGACACTTCTCTTCGCCCTTTACGTTCTGTGTGTTTCTTTCACAGATGCGAAGAGCCATCGGGATAGAAGGGCGTACTGTCAACAAATCCACTTTCAGGAATCTTTCTCACCCTTCTTAAAGCCACAGGTTGAGTAAGACCACAGGGGTGGGAAGTTTAGATCTTAGGATAGTTGTTTTGACAGCGTCGCAAATCTGTCTTCAGGGATAAGCCTGGGAACTCGCCTCTGAAAGGATAGGAAGAGAATTGACAGGCTTTTGCATTCCGAGGGATGTGGAATTGGGATGGAAGACGACAGGCGACCTAATCCAAGGAGAAGCGCCGGTTTCAGGTGACTGGAGCTCTTGATCTCCGACCATGAGAACACCTGAAGGTTGAAGGGTTATAAATTTGTCTTGAAACTGTTAGATAAATACGGCAGAGAAACCCTCGTCAGAATCTCATTCCATTAGCTTGAGAAGGAGTAATGTAATTCATTATAGGCCTTGGAAAGTGATTGATTTTCTTGCTGGCTCAGCTCGGAGAGGCCGTCAGTATCTGACTAACTGGCTCAATCTTTCACTTGACCCTGAGGCTCAGCATTTTTCACTTTAAATTAAGTGCATCTAAAGCCCATCCATCCCAAACACTTAATCTAACAAGAACTCTCTCTCTCTCTCTCTTTCTCTCTTGGGTCTCTTGTGTTCCTAAATGGTAAAAAGGGATTAATAATATGGTGTCAAGCCTGGCGCCCGCTTTGAGACTTATACACTGCAAACACTGCGAAAAATTATTTTCTTACTCAGGGCCCTATCTTGCACTCGGCGCAAATGACTTTGTACACTGACGCATGTATCATTCCTATTTTGCACCCGCGCAAAGCGGGTTTTTCCCTCCACAAACGCACGTCGGTTAACTAAGAAATACACTTGCGCTCCCCGGGGCGGTTCAGCGCAAAGAGGAGGCGTGTTCCGGCGCAAACTTTCCCTCATGCTATTTTGCTGTTCTATAAAACAATTGCGCCACTGAACAGAAAAAAAACTAGTCTAAAGTCAGTGACGCGTTGCGCGTTGTTCATTATGCTATTTTAAGGGCGCATGCTTGGCCATAATCAATGTAGCGTGTGCACAACGCGCATACACGTTGATTCTAAGCAGCAGTTTTCATTTTTGCAAATCATACATTATTACGATAGATAGATAGATAGATAGATAGATAGATAGATAGATAGATAGATAGATAGATAGAGAGATAGAGAGATAGATAGATAGATAGATAGATAGATAGATAGATAGATAGATAGATAGATAGATAGATAGATAGATAGATAGATAGACAATTTATTATAAAAGCATGTAGCTTACACATTTACCCAAATTATCATACGCCTGTTTAACAGAGGTTAATTTGTGTGGGTTTCTCCATCCCCAATGTCACTTCTCTGTGTTTTACGGCCCTGACGAGAACGTTGCTCTCCTCGGCTGTGAACGCTCCTGGCGCGCGCCTGGCAAATCCGCCGTTATAATAGGAATCCGCTTTAGAACAAGCGCGCCTGCTCTTAAAGGGTATGTTGGACGACGCTCTGATTGGTTTATTTCACGTTACGCCCAAACCACACCTATGAATAATGAAGCTACTTCAGACCAACCCCTTTTAGATTTGCGCCAGGCGCAAGAGGCATTTATCCCGCCGGGAAAATAGCAACAGCGCCGGGATCCGCCCACAAAGTTACTTGCGCTTTACGCTTTGACACTTGCGTTTCAGATCGTTAAAATAGGGCCCTCAGTGTCTTGTGCCTTTCAGTGGAAAGTCTAAACATTCTTAAATCAAGAGACATTTACGTAAAGGATTAGTCCACTTTAGAATTAAAATTTCCTGATAGTTTACTCTCCCCCACGTCATCCAAGATGTTCATGTCTTTCTTTCTTCAGTGGAAAAGAAATTATGTTTTTTGAGGATTTTTCTCTATATAGTGACGGTGAAACATCATCACGTAATGTGTGTCGCATCACAGCTCGTGGAAGACCAGTATTAATGGTTATAAAGTATATAAATGTTTATTTTGTTATAAATGTCCGCTGGTTTGTCTAGATCAGACTCTTATTCCTCGACTGGATCGTGTCGAGACTTTGAAGCTGCACTGAAACTCACATTTGGACCTTCGGCCCGTTGGACCCCATTGAAGTCACTATATGGAGAAATCCTGGAGTGTGTTCCTCAAAAACCTTCATTTCTTTTCCACCGAAGAAAGAAAGACATGAACATCTTGGATGACGTGGGGGCGAGTAAATCATCAGGAAACTTTAATTCTAAAGTTGACAAATCCTTTAAGGCGCAAAAAGACATCAGATATAAAGTCTTCGCCTTGATTTAAGAATGTTGAGATATTTGTGTAGCAAGCATCTTCATCAGACAGTTT
>NW_026606635.1:350000-355000 GCF_029890125.1 Rhinichthys klamathensis goyatoka
GTGAAACGAACTCTGACGTGGTTTGATTCAGTGGTCGAGTCTAGAGTCTGCAGTAGAGCAGGGGGGCGTGACAAGAGCCTCAGTGTGTGTGTGTGTGTGTGTGTGTGTGTGTGTGTGTGTTTAGGGGGGTGTCCTATGGAGAGCCAGCGAGCGAAAAAAAAAAAGCCCGCTGGCACCGATCCGACTGACTGAGAGCCGCGGGTCCGTGCGCGAGATGAGCGGGTCCGAGCGGGTGTTTTAACGGAATGACGGCGGATCGGATCGTGTTTCAGCAGAAGGAGGAGAGCCGGTAGACACGCTCCAGCCCCGGGGAACCGAAGAGAGAGAGAGAGGCAGAGGCCGGGGAATCATGCGGGGTCCTGCGCTCCGGCTGCTGGGACTTGTGTGGCACCTCTCCGCGCTTTTACGCACCGCGCACACGTACAAACTCCACCACAAACAAGGTAAGACTCTCACAAAACACACCACAACACCAGCTCAGACACGCGTCAGGCTAATCTATAGCTTGACAATCGCTTATATAAGCACTTTTAGATGTTTGCTCTGGTTTCTATGACATTAAAGAAGAATTTTGTTTTAATATGTATTTTTGTGCATATAAACAGATTAGTATGATGTTATATATTGTGTAATTGTGTATGTTTTGCATTCTAAATATTGTCTCTATAAATGACACTTCAGTTACAAACTGTATGCAGTGTATTATGCATCTCTAAAATGTTTAGTAGCCCAAAAAAGTATTTAGACACACATTTAAAATGACTGAATGTCATTGCATTAGATAAAAAAAAAAAAAAAGCAATTGCAGTTTATCATAAAGAAAGATACACAAACACACAATCTAAATCTCATCACATCTGACAGAGAGAAGTTTGCAGGATTGAAATGCTATATCAATAGATGTAGTTTTGAATAGTATTGTGTTTGTTTGTGGTTAGCTAGTGTGATTCTCTATACCTGTGGTTCCTCTGTCAGGACACCTGTGTGAACTTGACTTCATCCACTCAAAGCACCACAACACCAGCTGATTCAAACACTCTTGATCTGATGAATCGCATTCGAAGAGTCACTCAAGTGTCCACAAACTACACACTCTTGACAATAAAGGTTCGCAGCATAGAACAACCATTTAGGTTCCCAGTAAAGAACATTATTTACATTAAGCATTTGGCAGACGCTTATGTCCAAAGCATTGCATTTCAAGGCACACATTAACATTCTTATCAGTTCTTGCTTTCTCTGAGAATCGAACCCATGACCTTGGCGTTGCAAGCGCCAGCGCTCTACTGTTTGAGCTACAGACTCTCAAGGTTCTTCAAGAGCTTCTTAAAGAGCTTCATAGCCTGGTTTGACATGAACATCTGATGTAACACTGATGTGTGGTGTGTTTCAGAGAGCTTCATCAGACAGCTGTCGTCGTATGAGATCGTCACGCCAGTGCGCTTGAATGATTTTGGCGAGTCGTTCCCGCACCGACAGCATTACCGCAGGAGAAGGCGTAGCGCCGACGCTGAGATCTCCAGGGCTCATTACCGGATCGAGGCGTTCGGTCAGGCCTTTCACCTCAACCTGACGGCTGATTCGGGATTCATCGCTCCGGCCTACTCGGTGCTCCATCTGGGAGACGAGGAGAAGCGCGGAGACGACCTGCGCCACTGTTTCTTCAGAGGACACGTCAACGCCCGCAGCGAACACCACGCCGTCTTCAGCCTCTGCACGGGACTAGTGAGTATCAAGAGATCTGTCTCCTGATGAAGCTGATGAAACTTCAGTCTAGTTACCAGTTCAACAAGGGCATGAGAGAATGGACTGGAGGTGTGAGTATAAACTCAGAGTTAGTGGTTAAAGATCTAGTAACTAGTAGCGTTAACTGTTTCGTTTTGGTTGTTTTTTTGTGATGTTAACTGGGATTATTAGCTAACATCACAAATACGTGTCGGTCCAGATCCGGCCCACATCTGGGCCGCGTGGAATCCTCCTGTACCGGATGTGGGCCGGATCTGGGCCGACACTGTTTTGCTGTCTGGGAAACAGTTCAACAATGGCATGAGAGAATGGACTGGAGGTGTGAGTATAAACTCAGAGTTAGTGGTTATAGATCTGGGCTGGTAACTAGTAACGTTTAGTGTTTGCTAACTGTTTCGTTTTGGTTGTTTTTTGTGATGTCGCAAGAGTTAACTGGGATTAGTCAGAATGTTTCTCAACTTGCAAATGCAAGTTCAACAAAGACGTGAGCAGTTTTTACTAGCAGAAAACTAACGATCTGTCAACTGATGAAGCTGGAGCCATTGAGCTAGTTTCACAGGAAGTCGAGTCTAGTTACCAGTTCAAACAATGCCATGAGAGAATGGACTGGAGAGTTAGTGGTTAAAGATCTGGGCTTAGTAATTAACCAGTAATGCAACGCAGCGCCAGGCAAGTGTTTTTTGCTAGTTTCAGCCCGACGCCACTATCATTTTCACGTCCTGCGCAATGTTGTTTAAATAGCAAATGCACTTGCGCCCATTTGTGCACCCATAGGCTGCTGGTCTGAGAACAGTGTGTTCAGGCGCATTGGTGCTATTTTGAGGCGACTGAAATAGACTGTGTCTATTTAACCTGGTCTAAAGTCAATGGCGCAGTCTTTTTTTGTTATTTAAAGAGTGCGTTAGTAATATGAGCCTATAGGCGGGTCCACAACGCGTGTCCACTCTGCTTATTACACACACACACACACACACACACACACACACACACACACACACACACACACACACACACAGCTTTAACCTCGCGCATGAGCAGATCCGTTTCCTCGCTAGAGAAGCGTTCAGTCTTTCCGCTTGCAAATCCCGCCATGTAAATAGTGAATCCACCATTCAAGCGCTACTGGCTTTTAAAGGGAATGGGAGAAGAGACTCCGGCTGGTTCATTTCATGTTAAGCCCAAAACACACCCATTACTCATTAAGAGAATAGGGACTATCCTTTTAGATCATGCGCCGGGAGCGCCGACCATTTGTCCTGTCGTTAAACTAGCAGAAGTGGATTCGGACGCCCTGAGTGCACTGGCGCCGTGAGCTTTAGACCATGAGCTTTAAACAGGGCCCAGTGTGTTTGCTAGCTGTTTCATTTCGGTTGTTTTTTGTGATGTCGCAATAGTTGACTGGGATTGTAATTGCGAGTCCAACAAAGATGTGGATGTTTAAACTGCTAGTTATTTTAGTTTAAATGACTTGGGTAGACTTGGCTAGAGAGGTTAAACTCAGGGTGAGTGGTTAGAGATGTAGGTTGGTAACTAGTATCATGTACAGGCTGCTAAATGCTCCACTTTGGTTGTTTTTTGTGATATCACAGCAGAGAGTTAAACGTCAGAGTGTTTCCAACTTTCAAGTTTTTACTTGCAGGAAACTCATAACCAGACAGCGATATAGTGTCGGCCCAGATCCGGTACATGTGGACTCCAAGCGTACCAGATGTGGGCCGGATCTGGGCCGACACTGTGTTGCTTTCTGGGTAATTACGGTAATACCGCCATGAATGCAGGATTAGTTCTCTCTGTGAGGATTAGGCTTTGGGTTTGTTGAGTTGTTCACCTTTGTTCTCCTATAATGGACTGGACTAGTGAGCATAAACTCAGGGTACATGTTCCAGATGTGGGCCGGATCTGGGCCGACACTATGTTGCGGTCTGGGTAAACATATGGGCTGGTGACTAGTGACATGGAGTGTTTTTCAATTTTGGTTGTTTTTTTGTGATGTCACAGCAGATAACTGGAAGTGAAAACATTTTTTTACTAGTTTTACTAGCGAGAAGCTCATTGTTACGGTAGTTGCATGAGTTCAGGATTAGTTCTCGTGTGAGGATTAGGCTTTGTTTGAGTTATTCTTCTCAAGGCATGACTGTGTGTTTAAGCATGCCTGCTAGTTATTTTAGAGAAGTGAGTGGTGTGGGACAGAATGGACGGATGTGATTCGGTTCATATGACACCCAGCTGTCCAGTCTGTCAAATATAGTCCGTTAGCTGAAGTCCCGTGGCTCAGGGCGTCTCTGCGGATGTGCTACTGACCCGTTCGCATACGCTCGTCTGGTAATTAGTGATCTCAGGTAATGGAGGTGGTTAGTCCCTGCAGGGCGGCGCTCTTTAGTCTCGGCTGGGGTCACGGGGTCGCCATCGAGTCGTTCATCAGTCTCAGAGCTCACAGGACGACAGGAGCGCGTGTCTCGTCCCGCTCGTGTCGTAAACAGCTCGAGGAAGGGTTGCAACACAGACACAAAGATAAAGATGATGCATCCGTTGCTATTCAGCTGTTTCGATTTAAAGTTAAAAACAAAGCATTTAAAAATATATCTATTTTTAATGGTGTCCAGAGACCAGAATTAGTTTTAGATTTTTTTTTATAAACTTTAAAAACTTTTTTTGTTACATTTTTAGAACTTGGTATTTTGTATTTTGCTACATTTAATCTGTTTCTCACCATTAAAATAGTCGTGAACTAGCAAACTTTAAAATGTTAAAATTGTTCAAACTGAAGAATGTGGATTTTTGTTTCCAGTGTCCAGAGGCAGGAATTAATTTGATACTTTAAAAATCCATGTTATTAGTATTATTAATATTATTTCTAAAAATGTCTTCTCATATTTTGCTGTTTCTCACCATAAAAATATTTGTGAACAAAAAACATGTTAAAATGATTAAAAATAAGATTTTAACCATATTTAATTCAAGTTTGTTTAGTTTGTCATCAGAGAAGTAAAAATGCAAACAAATATTACTGTCATATTTAGTGCATTATTTGACGTTTTAAAATTGTGATTTTTATGTTAAAGTGTCAAGAGGAGGCATTTTTTTTATTGAAAATAAAAAAAAATCCTTTTATTTTCTTTTCATATTTTGCTACATTTTCCCCTTAACCATAAATAAACAAACACGTTAAAATTCTTATCCATTTAGCTGATTTTGTCATCTGAACGCTTTAATAATTGCACCCAGTTCACACACACATTCATATGTGGTTTGAC
>NW_026606635.1:357500-410000 GCF_029890125.1 Rhinichthys klamathensis goyatoka
GTGTGTGTGTGTGTGTGTGTGTGTGTGTGTGTGTGTGTGTGTGTGTGTGTGTTTACAGTGTGTGTGGGTGTGTGTGTGTTTACAGTGTGTGTTTCTGTCCATCAGTCCTGTATTCTCAGGGGTGTGTGTGTGTGTGTGTGTGTGTGTGTGTGTGTGTGTGTGTGTGTGTGTGTGTGTGTGTGTGTGTGTGTGTGCGAGTGCACGTGTGAAGGGACAGGTCTGTCATGTTTCCACGGCTCTGAGCGAGTGTTTGCCTGTCAGAAGGTTTGAGACGGAAACATTCACACACTCGTCTTGTGAATCGCCTAATGAACGCTGTGTGTTGAGTGACATCATCCCAATGACACGCTTTCACTCGTCTCTGCTGTCATTCAGAACTACACACAGCATTCAACCCTCTCCTCACACCCGTCAGATGCTGTGCATGAATCACAGAGACGACTGTTATGATACTTTTATGAGTGATTTTGTCGTTTTCTCGGTGTCATTTGTGTTTGATGTGGTGTGTTTGGCCGTCGGTGTGTGTGATGTAATAGTGTGTGTCTGTGGAAGAGGCTCTTCATGTGAAGGTCACGCCGTGGGACGAGGCAGAAATGACATTTGTTTCCGAGGGAAGAGAATACCAGGCCGGTGACGTGTGTGATTGACAGAGATTGTGATCTACATCTTCATGTGGAGCGGCTCGTGACACGCTGGAAAACTAATAGAGTTCATGTCAAACATGTTTCCATTCGTTCAAGCAAACACAGGCATTCTTCCACTTCATTATTTGCTGTTATGTTTTCCATACAGTGTCCTGAAACTAGAGTGTGTGTGGACTGTGGAATCTGTGTTTGCACGAGTTGCCGTGGTGATAAACCATGGGGGGTTCAGGATCATAAGGAGTGTCAATCATTATGCCTCATTATTTATTATTTTTACAGTTTTTTTTACATTAATTTACGCTCATTTAGATTATTTAGATTTATTTTATTTAACTTTTTTTATTTTATGTACTATCCATTTTTATTTATTTATTTATTGTACTGTTCATTTTATTTACTTTTTAACTATTTTTAACTATGCAATATTTATTTATTTATTTTACTATTCATTTTTTAATATCATAATCTTTAACTTATTTTATTTACTATTAATTTTTTTTGTTAACTTTTTGTGTTTATTTATTTATTTTACTATATATATATATATATATATATACAATACATATATTTACAATAATTTTAATTTATTTTATTATATTTTATTATTTTAGTTATTTTTAATATATATATATTTTTTTTACTTTTCATTTGTCAACTTTTTAACAACATTTTTATTTATTGATATTTATTTTTATTTATTTATTTTACTATAAGTTTATTTCATTTTTAACTCATTTTGTTTAATATTACATATTTATTTATTTTACTATTGATTTATTTTGTACTGTTATTTATTTATTTATATGCCAATATGCCACTTGGCAAAAGGTGTTGTTAGGTATAAAGTGGACCGTCTTTAAAGCACTGAAACCATAAATAGTTGAATAAAACAGCAGGAACATCCACATAATAAAAGATGCCAGTGTTTTGGTTTTCCAGTCCGCTGTGAAGTGAATCTGTAGATGTTTCCATTGAATATTGAATATTGTGAATATTGTGTGTCTGATCACTTAATAAAGTAAGGAATCGTTGGATCCTCGTGAGACTCATGTGTGTGTTGTTCTTCTTCAGATCGGCACGTTCACGACACACAGCGGTCAGGTGTTCCTGGAGCCACTGCTGAGCGCTGATGAAGACGAGTATGAGGAAGAGCACAACAAACCTCACCTGGTCTACAGACACGCCGACACCAGGTCACATGACACCGGGTCACATGACACGCAGCCGTGCACCTCCTCAGGTAACAGGCTATTCCCCTACTTACTGCGCCCTAAAATACCCAGCATGCAATAGCCATCATGTCACGTCTCGGTTAACTCGATACAGTCACACACTTCTAGCCAAAATAACCTTGAATTTGGTTACATGTCGTTTATGCCCAAATAACTTGCGAGATGTACGATATTCCATCATCTAAGCAAAGTCAACAGTGATTACAAGGTGATTGGTTTCATGTCTTTGACATGTTATATGCGTTGATGACTAGTGTATTCTTGGGCTATGGTTAGACGTCTATTAGATTTTCAACCTAAATTTCTCCTTGTTTTAGTCTAGACGTCAGGGCTGTGTTTGGACGGCTATTAGACATCTTTTAAACGCAAAATTGCTTGCTGGGTTTGTACTCTTTTTGTGAGGAAAAGTCCAGACTTTTGAGTGTGTAGCAAAAGAGTAGGCAAGCTTTGGGACATATTACTTCGTCATCTTTAACGGACAGCTCTGTCGCTTAGTTATGTGCTTAAACTGCCCTGTCAATCATCTTTCACAGTTAAAATCCTCCATTCAATCTAATTTAATCTCCTAATGTTTCAGAGAGAAATGTGACCCTGGATCACAAAACCAGTCACATGGGTCAATTCTCTGAAATTGAGATTTATACACAATCTGAAAGCTGAATAAATAATCTTCCCAGCGATGTATGGTTTGATATGATAGAAAAAT
This sequence comes from Rhinichthys klamathensis goyatoka, assembly GCF_029890125.1. NCBI lineage: Eukaryota > Metazoa > Chordata > Actinopteri > Cypriniformes > Leuciscidae > Rhinichthys > Rhinichthys klamathensis. The sequence continues at coordinate 360,083 of NW_026606635.1, forward strand.
ATTTGTCTGAGATACAACTATTGAAATCTGGAATCTGAAGGTGCAAAAAAATCGAAACATTGAGAAAATCTCCTTTAAAGTTGTGCATTTATGTTGGCGATTTTGCTGCATCCACATGTTTTATATATTTACAGTTTGGAAATTTACAAAATATCTTCATGGAACATGATCTTTACTTAATATGATTTTTGGCATGAAAGAATACACCCGTGCGACTCGAGACTGGGCTAGTGGTCCGGGGTCACAGGTGTTGATGCACGCTGATCTGGTCATGGGTCTCCTCGTGTGTTTGCAGTTTGTAATATAATGATGCATTTAAAAGTTAATGGCTAAAAACGTATCTTTACAGAAGTTCACAATGCTTCTGCAGATGAAATATGATGTGGACAATGTCAGGTTAGATACTGAGAATGAATCCCTCAAACCCGCAGGACTCGCATCCTCCATGTCTGTAGTTTTTTAACACTTTTTACTCGTGTTTGTAGTTCTAATCGAATCCTCATCCAACACGCGTAATGCAGACCAGCAGCGTCTTACGTCAGCAGCGGCACTGAACGCAGATCCACAACAGAACCACAATACACACACACACACACACACACACACACACACACACACACACACACACACACACACACACACACACACACACACACACACACACACACACACACACACACACACACACACACACACACACACACACACACACACACACACCAGACACACGTCAGCAGCGGCACTGAACGCGGATCCACAACAGAACCAGAATACACACACACACACACACACCAGACACACGTCAGCAGCGGCACTGAACGCGAATCCACAACAGAACCAGAATACACACACACACACACACACGCGTCAGCGGCGGCACTGAACGCGGATCCACAACAGAACCGGAAGACAATACAATGCTGAATAAAGTCCTAGTTTTTGTTATTTTTGGAGCAAAATGTATTTTCGATGCTTCAACACACTCTAACTAACCCACTGATGTCACATGGACTACTTTGATGATGTCTTTATTTCCTTTCTGGACAAGGACAGTATACCGTACACACATTTACAATGGAGGGACAGAAAGCTCTCGGACTAAATCTAAAATATCTTTAACTGTGTTCTGAAGATGAACGGAGGTCTGACGGGCTTGGAGCGACATGAGGGAGAGTCATTAATGACATCATTTTCATTTTTGGGTGAACTAACCCTTTAATTACTTTTTTTAGAGTAACTCACTCAACACTGGTTGTGGGCAGTATTAGCCGCTAGCGTGTTCACGGATCTGGATACACGGTATCTTTGGATACTCATTTCAACATAGTACGATTTGGGACGTATTTTCGAACACTCTTTAGGACGGATGGCGTATTGGGACGCATCACATCTCCGTTAGCCATCGCTGGAGCGGAGACGAGGAAACACTGGCGTTTCAGAGCTCTAATGTGACGAGGGTTTCGTGCGGAAGCTAAGCCAGTGTTTCCACTGTCAGCGGAGCCGTCGTAAGCTTGCTGGCGTGTGGTTAGTGAGGATTAGCGTCTTCATTATGAGCCGGTTATTGGAATTCTTAATCTAATGAAAGTTAATCAGCTCCAGACACTTTGCAGAAGTCTCCGACACACACAAACACTGGAGATCCTTCAGTCCAGAAGCGTTTAGTGAGATCTTAAAGAGATACCTTTACATTGTTTTCATAAAATAAACAATCAAGCTCAGTCGAGGTGAGGAAAAGTAGCGCAAAAGTGACTCAACACATTAGTTTCCATAAAAAGTAACTACGTAACAGTTACTTTAAGTTAAAAATAGTTACTTTTTTTAGGGAGTAACACAATATTGTAACGCATTACTTTAAAAGTATCTTTCCCCATCACTGTTCCCAATACAAACCCAATGTGCAGCGTTGCTTCTCACGGTCATTTATCCTCTTTCAAGAAGTTTTAGATGTATTTACTGGAAAGCAAGTTAAAAAAAAACTATTTAAAAACTGTAAAAGTCTTGTTTAGATAATGCATGCAGAAATCATCATTTACATGTCATTCAAACCTGTGTGACTTTAATAAAGCATCATAGAATAGTTAATATGATGCTGCCATATTCTAGAACGCTGCAAGTGCTTAACCTAGACAGAAATGATAGTTAGACGTACGAGCTTTGCACGCGAGGGTGTAAATGAAGATGTTTGTGGTGAACTCTTCATCTCTGCTGGATCGGGGTCGAGGACGACAGAGCTCAGCTGAAGGTGCCTTTGGTTCAATCTGATAATGATTTGATGCTCAGATACTGAACGCTTTGAAGAAGACGACTCAGTTGCTGTATTACAGTCATGAAAGGAAATATGCTTCTCTTTTCTCCTCTATTGTGTCGTACATCGAGTGCAACGCTTCTGGGACGAGAGTAAATGTGGGCGGGGCTTGATTGTGTCTGTGGGGAGTTGATTGGCTGGTTGGATGGTTGTGGTTTGCTATTGGCTGATCTCATGTGAGTGACAGGTTAAAGCCCCGCCCTCGTCATCAGAGAAGAGAAGAGATGCTGCGAGAGGAACTGATTCAACATTATTAACACAATAATGATGATGTGCACCGATTACTCATAAACACTGCATTATTACATAAAAATAGGAATTATCCATCCATCCATCCATCCATCCATTCATCTGTGTGTCTATCTATCTATCTATCCATCCATCCATCCATCCATCCATCCATCCATCCATCCATCCATCTGTGTGTCTGTCTATCTACACTCACCGGCCACTTTATTAGGTACCCCATGCTAGTAACGGGTTGGACCCCCTTTTGCCTTCAGAACTGCCTCAATTCTTCGTGGCATAGATTCAACAAGGTGCTGGAAGCATTCCTCAGGGAGTTTGGTCCATATTGACATGATGGCATCACACAGTTGCCGCAGATTTGTCGGCTGCACATCCATGATGCGAATCTCCCGTTCCACCACATCCCAAAGATGCTCTATTGGGTTGAGATCTGGTGACTGTGGAGGCCATTTTAGTACAGTGAACTCATTGTCATGTTCAAGAAACCAATTTGAAATGATTAGAGCTTTGTGACATGGTGGAAGTAGCCATCAGAGGATGGGTACATGGTGGCCATAAAGGGATGGACATGGTCAGAAACAATGCTCAGGTAGGCCGTGGCATTTAAACGATGCCCAATTGGCACTAAGGGGCCTAAAGTGTGCCAGGAAAACATCCCCCACACCATTACACCACCACCACCAGCCTGCACAGTGGTAACAAGGCATGATGGTTCCATGTTCTCATTCTGTTTACGCCAAATTCTGACTCTAACATCTGAATGTCTCAACAGAAATCGAGACTCATCAGACCAGGCAACATTTTTCCAGTCTTCAACTGTTCAATTTTGGTGAGCTCTTGCAAATTGTAGCCTCTTTTTCCTATTTGTAGTGGAGATGAGTGGTACCCGGTGGAGTCTTCTGCTGTTGTAGCCCATCCGCCTCAAGGTTGTGCGTGTTGTGGCTTCACAAATGCTTTGCTGCATACCTCGGTTGTAACGAGTGGTTATTTCAGTCACTGTTGCCCTTCTATCAGCTCGAACCAGTCTGGCCATTCTCCTCTGACCTCTGGCATCAACAAGGCATTTCCGCCCACAGAACTGCCGCTCACTGGATGTTTTTTCTTTTTCGGACCATTCTCTGTAAACCCTAGAGATGGTTGTGCGTGAAAATCCCAGTAGATTAGCAGTTTCTGAAATACTCAGACCAGCCCTTCTGGCACCAACAATCATGCCACGTTCAAAGTCACTCAAATCAACTTTCTTCCCCATACTGATGCTCGGTTTGAACTGCAGGAGATTGTCTTGACCATGTCTACATGCCTAAATGCACTGAGTTGCCGCCATGTGATTGGCTGCTTAGAAATTAAGTGTTAACGAGCAGTTGGACAGGTGTACCTAATAAAGTGGCCGGTGAGTGTATCTATCTATCTATCTATCTATCTATCTATCTATCTATCTATCTATCTATCTATCTATCTATCCATCCATCCATCCATCCATCCATCCATCCATCCATCCATCCATCCATCCATCCATCCATCCATCCATCCATCCATCCATCCATCCATCCATCCATCCATCCATCCATCCATCCATCCATCCATCCATCCATCCATCCATCCATCCATCCATCCATCCATCCATCCATCTATCTATCTATCTATCTATCTATCTATCTATCTATCTATCTATCTATCTATCTATCTATCTATCTATCTATCTATCTATCTATCTATCTATCTATCTATCTATCTATCCATCCATCCATCCATCCATTTGTGTGTCTATCTATCTATCTATCTATCCATCCATCCATCCATCCATCCATCCATCCATCCATCCATCCATCCATCCATCCATCCATCCATCCATCCATCCATCCATCCATCCATCCATCCATCCATCCATCCATCCATCTGTGTGTCTATCTATCTATCTATCTATCTATCTATCTATCTATCTATCTATCTATCTATCCATCCATCCATCCATCCATCCATCCATCCATCCATCCATCCATCCATCCATCCATCCATCCATCCATCCATCCATCCATCCATCCATCCATCCATCCATCCATCCATCCATCCATCCATCCATCCATCCATCCATCCATCCATCCATCCATCCATCCATCCAAATTACTTCAAACTTTCAAGCTAGGCTTTTCTCAAGATCAAAGTTTGTTCACAAACTTTATTCCTCTAGTTACAGTTGCTAGGTGGTTGCTACAGTGTTCTGGGTCTTTGCTTGGTGGTTTCTCTCTCAGTGGTTTATGCTCCCATTAAAAAGCATAAGCGGTTAGAAAGGCAAAGATCTAAGCGTGTATTAGACTGCAGGGTGTTGCTGGAAAATATTTCCAAAGCTTTGCATGTCACGGCCGGACAAATGAGTCACTCTATCTGCTGTTTAACACCTCGCTTACTCAGCGTCTGTCCTGATACACACCGATAACTGTGTTCAGGAGCCGCAGATGCTCAGATCTCAGTTGTGGAACACACAACCTACATTTTTTTTCCCTAAAATTATTGAAGAGAATAAAACAGATTTTTTAAGTCACTAGTGAGCTGTTGTAAATAAATAAAACGAAATAAAACAGCCACTCGCCGGCTGGTAAAGTTTGCGTCACTGCAGCTGAGTTCATTGGCATTTCAGATATGAAATTTAATACAGCTTTGGAGAATTTGATGTTTCCCCATTCAAAGAGATTTGACTGAAACAGCTGTTTGAAAGATGGCTGTGGCTGAAATGCCTTGCCTTAAAGGGATAGTTCACCCACAAATTAAAATTAGCCCATGATTTACTCTCCCTCAAGTCATCCGGCGTATATGACATTCTTCTTTCAGACGATTACAATTGGAGTTATATAAAAAAATGTCCTGGCTCTTCCAAGCTTTATAATGGCATTATATTCAGATGCACTTTTATGATGGATATTTGCACTTTTATGATGGATAGATGCACTTTTATGATGGATATTTGCACTTTTATGATGGATAGATGCACTTTTATGATGGACAGATGCACTTTTATGATGATAGATGCACTTTTATGATGGACAGATGCACTTTTATGACGGATATATGCACTTTTATGATGGATATATGCACTTTTATGATGGATATATGCACTTTTATGATGGACAGATGCACTTTTATGATGGATATATGCACTTTTATGATGGATATATGCACTTTTATGATGGATATATGCACTTTTATGATGGACAGATGCACTTTTATGATGGATATATGCACTTTTATGATGGATAGATGCACTTTTATGATGGATATTTGCACTTTTATGATGGATAGATGCACTTTTATGATGGATAGATGCACTTTTATGATGGATAGATGCACTTTTATGATGGACAGATGCACTTTTATGATGGATAGATGCACTTTTATGACGGATAGATGCACTTTTATGATGATAGATGCACTTTTATGATGGACAGATGCACTATTACGATGGATAGATGCACTTTTGCGATGGATAGATGCACTTTTATGACGGACAGATGCACTTTTATGATGGATATATGCACTTTTATGATGGATAGATGCACTTTTATGATGGATATTTGCACTTTTATGATGGATAGATGCACTTTTATGATGGATATTTGCACTTTTATGATGGATAAATGCACTTTTATGATGGATATTTGCACTTTTATGATGGATAGATGCACTTTTATGATGGACAGAGGCACTTTTATGATGAATAGATGCACTTTTATGATGGATAGATGCACTTTTATGATGGATAGATGCACTTTTATGGACTTAGACAGCCATTCACTGTCATTATAAAGATTGGAAGAGCCGGGACATTTTTTTAATAGAACTCTGATTGTATTCATCTGAAAGAAGAATGTCATAAACACCTAGGATGACTTCAGGGTGAGTAAATCATGGGCTAATTTTCATTTTTGGGTGAACTCCCTCTTTAAAGGGGCTTGTGTGAGGTTGATCACCTGTGCGCTCGTGCACCTGCCGCCCACCGCCTCTCCTCCCGCCGGTGCCAGAGATCCAGAAGTGTTTAAGCTCAGTTCGCTCGCGGCACACACACGCCCAAGCCAGCGCTGCCGTCTGGACTTAATCTGGCGTAGTGCGTTCGCTGGCTTCAGAGTTGCCAGGACAGCTCAGTTTCAGAGCGGCTCTGTTTGTTTAGTGTTTGAGGAGTGCCAGATCTCCAGATGAATGCTGCAAAGGCAGACAGATTAACCAGGATCTTCGGGCTTTATGGGGGAAGCGCTTCATGTAGTTTGGTAATTGTTTTTGTGCATGACACACAGCTGGGTCTGTGTGTTCAGTGATCTGAGCCTGAAGACACTAAACTAACCCATTTAAAGGGTTTTAGTGAACACTAACTAACACACTGCAAACATGATGTTCTTCCTCAGTGTTTCTGTCTCGTTTTCCAGCACAAATATCTAAACATTCTTACAACAAGATACATTTACTGGAGAAGAACAACGACTGAAGATATTAAGACTTATTAAGACAAAATTAAGTGATTTTGTGCTTAAAACAAGAACAAATATCTGCCAACAATGTAATATATATATATATATAAAATTAACTACACTAAGTAAAAAAGAAACATTTTTAGTGCAGTTAGACAAAAAAACATTTATGTTCATAACCAGTGTTGTGGGTAACGCATTACAAGTAACTCAAGATATGTAATCAGATTACTTTTTCAGGTAACTAGTAAAGCAATGCATTACTTTTACATTTATTTCAAAATATCTGTTACTTTGTCAAAAAAGTAACTCAAGTTACTTGTTTATCCCATGTTTTGACTGACGCCTCTCCTGTTTAGAGAAATCATAAGTGTAAAGATAAACGTGTAAATATGATGGTTACTGTATGTGAGAATCAATTTACTTGCTCAAAAACAGATTCAGTATTCCTCAAAATTAATAAAATCAGTTAAATGCATATTCAGAATATTACACAAACCTGCAATATGTTAAATAACACAAGTGTACTTAATGTATTTAATCTCACTTTATTAACCAATGTCTTTGCTGCTGACCTTCGATAAACCGATTCAACCATATTAATAATCAAAAAAGAATTAATTGAGTAGTTTTTATTGCTGAAGTAAGAGTTGATCCAGAATGGCAGCACAACTGAAAGCTTTAAAGTTACAGGCATGAATGTGCATTTCCTTCAGCCTGAGGCGTATTCATTTCACTTTCGGTGTGAAAGTGCCTTTACATTTGCCAAAAAATATAACTTTTTTGTTTTTATAAAACATAAAATCAAGCCCAACCGAGGTGAGAAAAAGTAGCGAAAAGTAACAACACATTACTTTCCATAAAAAGTAACTAAGTAACACAATTAGTTACTTTTTAAGGAGACGTGCAATATTGTAACGCATTACTTTCCCCATCACTGTTCCCAATACAAACCCAATATCCCTTTATCTTCTTTCAAGAATTTTTAGACGTATTTACCGGAAAACAAGTCAAAAAAGACTCTTGTTTATTTCAGATTCAGATCACGTGACCTTCTGTAACGCCCATATTTATTACAACTACAGTGATACTCAAACCTTGGTTAGAAAACAGAGACTGATGTCTTATGATAATGTGTGAATAACTCTTAAAAGAGCTGGAGCCGCTGTGTTGAGGCTCTCTGGTCGACGGACTCTTTTCTTCCAGGTTGTGCGGACACATAAAGCCGTCTTTGTGAGGGTCAGTGATGGGGCACTTCTTTATGTCTGGCTTGAAAGAGGAGTCTTGTCTTAACTCAGAGCTGCGATTGGACGGAGAGAGAGCGAGGAGGATGAAAGGGAAGATGGGATGTGTTCGGATCGTGCCAACTGTCCCAGTTTATACGATGCCAAGCGGACTGGCGATGACGTTATGCTTCCCTGAATGTTTATTGCTTTTTACTCTTTGATGAGTTAAACTAATGAAGTTCTCAGGCGGTTTGTGTATATAAACTTTAATGTGTTCGATTTTTCTGCCCAAACGAGTCACTAGTCATGAAACTAAATGAAATGTGCTTTATTGTCATTTGTAATGGACTCCATAGTCAGCATTTCGCCAAAACCTGATATATTAAAAAAATTACACAACATATTAATACGTTTATAACGGAGAGTTGTGTTCCTTCTTCCAGACGGTAGAGTTCATGAGACGGGTCACTAAAACACTTCCAGCCTCAGTTAGTGTGCATTGCTCATAAAGAGTCAAGTCAAGTTATCCTCATTTATACAGCGCTTTTAACAGAGTAGATTGCCTCAAAGCAGCTTTACAGAGATAAACATATCATTTAAGGTAATTGGTTTGGTTTTATAGCGGTTCTTGAATAATGTTATTTCCAGCTAAAGTTAGTTTTGATTGATTCACTTCCGTCGAAATGATCATTTGTTATTAAATTAGGGGACGGCTAACACGACACTGTTCTCTCTAAACTTTAAACTGAACCTGTGATAAACGCTGACGGCGTTCACATGCGCATTAAGAACTGATTCTATAGTTATGTGTGTTTTAATATATGTGCGCAGGTTTGTAATTCCCTACAACCATGCCTAAACAAACTAGTCTTGCCGATAAATTTTGATACAGAATTTTATTTTATTTGATCACTTCTGGGTTGTTACGCGAACCGAATTCCCACAGCGCTTTATCTGTAGAGTGGGATAGGGATCCTGCATCCCTGAAGCGGTTCACTGCCCCAGTCTATAGTCTTTCAGTCCAATCATTTTCATCCAAGTTCAAACAATATATCTTTGATTTTGATATTACAGAAAGATCAACATAGCAAGTGGACAAGCCGTATCTGATCACACTTTCTACACACTGATACAAAAGGAATAGTCATCATCTAGTAAGAGCTGTGAAATACATGTGAAGATCATTCGATGAGAAACGATATTGAAGATCCGAGTGTGAGATATGAACGTGTGATTTCTCTCCTGCATGGACATGTTGTGGTGTGTGTGTCTGCTGACTGCAGAGGATGAGGGTGTTGTCGTCTTCGTCATCTCCTCGTAAGCACTCGTTTGAAACACGCCGGCGGAGAACAAACGCTGCTTGCTTGTGCTTGTGACATACACCTAGTGGGTGCTTTCTTCAGTTACCTTGAGGGTAACTGTAGCCTTCTGCCAGGAGCAGATGTCGTCAGGTGGTAAACAACCTTCACTGGGTGTTTCGGCCCTCAACCACAACACCCTCCAGTTGGTGGGCCGGCAGTGATGGCCAAGTCACTGCCCATCTGCTCCTGGCTTCCAGCTTTCCTCCTCCCTCTTGTTCCATATCCAGCAGGAGGCACGTTCTGCCTCCTCCCCCATCCGACGTACTGCTTGTTTTTTCCTTCTTTCGTCCATGCCCAGATCTGATAGTAACCGCCAGGTTGATTTGGCAGGGAAACCTCTGCAGCCGACCTCCACTGGGAACAACCACGCCTGCCATCCCTTGTCCTTGCAGTCCTGAAGAAGGGACTGGTACTTCAAGGCCTTCCTCTCATGGGCAACCTCACATCCCTCCTCCCAAGGCACCGTCAGCTCAACTAGAATTATTTTCTTGCCCTCTGTTGACCACAGGACAATGTCTGGACGGAGGGCTGTGAGCACCACCCCTGGGAATTGCAGCCTTTTTCCCACGTCCACCCTCATCTCCCAGGACCTGGCGTTTTGAAGGAGATTGGGTTTTGATGGTTTGGTTGAAAAAGGCCTTTCTCCCTCCTTGATGAAGGTGATCGCCCTCTTCAAGCCCATACCGGCAGGCCTCTTCCTACATCTTTCCTGCTCCAATATGTCAGCAAGGGACAGTAACACTTTGTCGTGACGCCACCTATACCGACCTTGAGTGAGAGCAGTTTTGCACCCTGATAGTATATGTGCCAATGTTCCCTTTTGCCCACATAGCTTGCAGTTAGGATCTTCCCTCAGCCCCCATACATGTAAATGTGCTGGCGAAGGAAGGGTGTCATAGACAGATCGCAATAGGAAGGAAATTCGGTAGGGCTCCAGCCGCCACAACTCTTGCCAGGAGATCTTGCGCTTGGGAAGGTCCCATTTTGTCCATGCGCCCTGGGATCCTTGTTCCACTGCCCTTGCCATCCGCCTTTCCTCCTCACGGGCCCGCACCTCAGCCTGAACCATCTCCTGCCTGCTCTTTACACCTGCGCTTCTCCATCGCTGGAAATGTGCACAGCCGAGTCCTCTCCGTCCGATGCAAGGGCTTCCAAGAATATCTCGCAGCCTCAGAGCACTCTCCGCCTGCTCTACAGCTGTGCTGGCTGCCCATTTGCGTCCAGACCTGGTCATAACCCCTACTTGCCTCACCAGTTCGTCTTTGGAGTCTCTGAGGCTAAGTAGGACTCTACACTTTGCCACTTTAAACTCTTCTACGATGGAGGACAGGGGAAGTTGCAGTTGTCCTGACCGAATGTAGAGGCCCACTGAGGAAAAACTTGGGGGAATCCCCAACCACCTTCTCAGGTGCTTGTTAGTCTTCCTCTCTATGCCCTCCACAGCCGTCATGGGGAACTCATAGATAGTAAAGAGCCAAAGAAGTCTGGGCAGAAGGCCATGCTGGTACAGCCAGGTCTTGAATTTACCAGGGAGCCTAGACTTGTCGATCTTCTTTAGCCATTCCTCGGTCTGCTCCACCGTGTTTTTGGCATTGGCCCGATCTGAGAGTGACCCATCGAACCACTTTCCCAAACACTTTACTGGGTTCTCTTCAATTGATGGAATGGCCTCACCCTGGACATGAAGACTGAACCTCCCTGTGGGCTTGCCCTTCCTGATCACCAGACTCCTAGACTTACTGGCCTTGAAAGTCATCCTGGCCCACGTAGCTACAGCGCCAAGGGTTTCCAAGACCCATCTTGCTTGGACGTGTGTACCAGTTGTTATTGTAATATCGTCCATAAACGCACGGAGCACTGGCTGGGAGATGCCTGACTCTAACGTGGGACCGCGTGTTACTCCTTCTGCTGCTGCAACCAGAAGGTTCATGCCCATGACAAACAAGATAGGGGAGATGGTGCACCCAGTAGGAATCCCCTTTTGAAGATCTTGCCAGTTGGTTGTAAACTGCCCTGCTGTAAATCTAAGCTTAATCCCTCCTAGGTAGCTGGAGATCATGTCACGGATAGCCGTCGGGATATGATAGTGGTCCAGTCCTTCTTGAATGAGGTCATGTGGAACTGAACCGTAGGCATTTGCAAGGTCTAACCAGATGACTGTCAGGTCACTTTTCTTCTGCTTTGCCTCTCGGATCAGTTGGCTGATCATTGAAGTGTGCTCCAGGCACCCTGAAAAGCCTGGAACACCTCCTTTCTGTATGGAGGTGTTGATGTATTGATTCTGAATCATATAGGAGGTCAGTCTTTTTGCAAGCACGGAGAAGAATATCTTGCATTCTACACTCAGTAGAGAGATTGTCCTAAATTGGGCAATTGAGGAGGAACCTTCTTCCTTAGGAACAAAACAGCCCTCTGCTAGCTTCCAGCTTGGTGGGACCGATCCTTTTGCCCAAATCTTCCTCAGGATCCTCCACAACCTTTTGAGCAGTTGTGGACATTGCTTGTATACCTTGTATGGTATGCCACTCGGACCTGGGGCTGCTGAAGCCTTGGCTTTCTGGATAATATCCTGCACTTCCTGCCAGGTTGGCTCCTTTGTATTCAGCTCCACTGATGGTTCTTCAGGCTTCCTGATGCTATGGTTTTGTCCTAGACCCCCGCCCCTGAAGGGGTCACTGTGTGCATCTCGCAGAAACTCCTCTACCTCTGATTTTGAGCTGGATAATGTGCCGGATTTTCGTTGACCAAGAAGAGTTCTAGTGAAGCTGAACGGGTCTTTGAGAAACAGCATTCGCCTCTTTGCTTTCTTTTTCCTCTGTTGCCGTAGATATTCTGCCCTCCGGAGTTTGCACATCTGATCCCGCAACTTGCTTGTTATGTCCTTAATACCCTCTCTTTCAGCTGGTGGCCCGATTTTGAACTGCTTGTTAAGGATCTTTATTTCGCTTCTTAAGCGACGAATCTCTCTTTCCCTCCTGTTTGGTTGCCGTGGTGACTGGGGCTGACTCCTCTGCTCTATTAGGCCAAATCTCTCCTTCGCCAGATTGTACGTTATGGCTGTGAGTGATTCGATCTTCCTGTGTACAGGACCGGCCAGAGTGGCTTCCAGGATACCATTGAGGTCATCATCAAACTGCGTCCATGCCATGCTGTCAGACGATGTGGGCCACTTGATCCTCTCTCTTCTTGACGAATGGATGGGGGTAACCGAAGGGGAACTCGCTCGATCTATCCTCTGGCTCTGGGGCGGCTCAAGTGCGTAGAGATCTTCAGCACTGTGGGGTGCTGCCTGGCTGGAGCTCTCCTTCGTCTCACCAGACACTGTGTCTGCGCGCTGCACTTGGGTCACCGACCTTCCACAAGAGGACCTGCTCTGATGTATCTTAAGCCCTCTGGTGCCTTTGCATACTTTCCCGCAATGGCACTTTGTCACGTATTCCTCTCCGGTCAGCGTTGTTTGCTTTAGCTTTCTCGTTGTCTTTATTCCTGTCCTGGCCGTTATCAAAATATCCGTCCTGTTGAGTCTCTCATCCTCCCCCCCTCTCGGGAGACTCTGGGGGTATTGCTCATTTTGTTCATTCGTAGCAAGAGTGGTGCCCTCTTACGAGTGCTGCAAAGCAAGGTTGCTAGCCTTGAGTGCCCGCGCCAGACTTTCCTGGAGGTCAACTGTCTCTCCAGCGTCACCGACCTTTCTCGGTTGTCATCTAGTCTTTCCTAGAAGCCACTGGTAAACCAGAGAATACTTGTGACATACACCTAGTGGGTGCTTTCTTCAGTTACCTTGAGGGTAACTGTAGCCTTCTGCCAGGAGCAGATGTCGTCAGGTGGTAAACAACCTTCACTGGGTGTTTCGGCCCTCAACCACAACACCCTCCAGTTGGTGGGCCGGCAGTGATGGCCAAGTCACTGCCCATCTGCTCCTGGCTTCCAGCTTTCCTCCTCCCTCTTGTTCCATATCCAGCAGGAGGCACGTTCTGCCTCCTCCCCCATCCGACGTACTGCTTGTTTTTTCCTTCTTTCGTCCATGCCCAGATCTGATAGTAACCGCCAGGTTGATTTGGCAGGGAAACCTCTGCAGCCGACCTCCACTGGGAACAACCACGCCTGCCATCCCTTGTCCTTGCAGTCCTGAAGAAGGGACTGGTACTTCAAGGCCTTCCTCTCATGGGCAACCTCACATCCCTCCTCCCAAGGCACCGTCAGCTCAACTAGAATTATTTTCTTGCCCTCTGTTGACCACAGGACAATGTCTGGACGGAGGGCTGTGAGCACCACCCCTGGGAATTGCAGCCTTTTTCCCACGTCCACCCTCATCTCCCAGGACCTGGCGTTTTGAAGGAGATTGGGTTTTGATGGTTTGGTTGAAAAAGGCCTTTCTCCCTCCTTGATGAAGGTGATCGCCCTCTTCAAGCCCATACCGGCAGGCCTCTTCCTACATCTTTCCTGCTCCAATATGTCAGCAAGGGACAGTAACACTTTGTCGTGACGCCACCTATACCGACCTTGAGTGAGAGCAGTTTTGCACCCTGATAGTATATGTGCCAATGTTCCCTTTTGCCCACATAGCTTGCAGTTAGGATCTTCCCTCAGCCCCCATACATGTAAATGTGCTGGCGAAGGAAGGGTGTCATAGACAGATCGCAATAGGAAGGAAATTCGGTAGGGCTCCAGCCGCCACAACTCTTGCCAGGAGATCTTGCGCTTGGGAAGGTCCCATTTTAAGGTCCCGCTGTATCTTTATCTCTGAAGCGATTGTTCTCCCGAGATACGGGCGAGTGTTTGTCGTCAGATCTCGTGAGTGTGTCTGACAGATAAACGTCCTCTGATCGACTCCAAAGCAGACGCGTCTCCGTCTGACATCTGTAGTGCTGCTCGGGATTAGGTCCAGTGATGTGATATATGACAATCTGTGTGATATAGTGAATATTGACATTGTTGAAATGCTGTTAAAAGGGTCCCTGAGTGATACTAACACACACAACACGGTGAGTTTCTGTGCTTCTCCTCAGCGCTGATCTCGCGTCTGGCTCGCCGTGTTGAGAGATGCGTCTCCATAATAAGGGCTGTTGAAGTGCTTCATCTCCACACCTGGATGTGGATCCGTTTACACTCTCTGTCATCAGAGAAGCTCAAAACCATGGGGAGTTTATGTAGAGTCGGATGTTTGAACATCTTAAACGGGCTGTATGTACGAACAAATGTGTGAGCTTGTAACGAAAGTAAAAAACATGAGACTTCCTGGGTTGTCAGACTGATTTTTATATGAAGGACTCGGGTAAAATCTAACGGATGTGATGTTTACGCTCCCGTTCAGTGACACATGAAACTAATGCTTATACAATGTTCAGGGTAACAGCGAGAGAGACGCTCAGGAGTGTGTGTTTCCCGATTAACACCGTAACTCGCGCTTCGCTACAGCCGTACGATGCATCGCTGGAGAAATCCACTAGCGAGTCACGACTGTTTCCCGAAACCATATCGCCGCAAATTGGTCGTTCACCCGCGTTGGTTAATGATGTCACGCAGAGGGAGAGTAATAACTACTGTTAATGAATCTGTTCGAGATCTAATTAATGCGAGATGCTTTGCTATAAATTACAGACATGCACCTGAGGACTCTGACACATTATATATATATACCTAATAATATACTTATTATCAATAATAAGTAGTAGTATTATTATGGCCTTATTATTGTTATTGTTATTATTATTTATTATAGCCTAATATATAGTAATATTTTAATATTATAATGAAATTCTGAAATGTAATTGATTATACATGTAACCTATTATTTAGTAGTTTCATTTTAATTTGATGTAAAGTGTTAGTAATTCGCAAAAGTTTGAGTCATGCTTATACCATGGCCATGGCTCCAGGTCTCAGTGTGTGTGACACACAGTTCAGTGTGTGTGTTTATAACTGTCCCGGTCTCAGTGTGTGTGACACACAGTTCAGTGTGTGTGTTTATAACTGTCCCGGTCTCAGTGTGTGTGACACACAGTTCAGTGTGTGTGTTTATGACTGTCCCGGTCTCAGTGTGTGTGTGTTTATGACTGTCCTGGTCTCAGTGTGTGTGACACACAGTTCAGTGTGTGTGTTTATAACTGTCCCGGTCTCAGTGTGTGTGACACACAGTTCAGTGTGTGTGTTTATAACTGTCCCGGTCTCAGTGTGTGTGACACACAGTTCAGTGTGTGTGTTTATGACTGTCCCGGTCTCAGTGTGTGTGACACACAGTTCAGTGTGTGTGTTTATAACTGTCCCGGTCTCAGTGTGTGTGACACACAGTTCAGTGTGTGTGTTTATGACTGTCCCGGTCTCAGTGTGTGTGACACACAGTTCAGTGTGTGTGTTTATAACTGTCCCGGTCTCAGTGTGTGTGACACACAGTTCAGTGTGTGTGTGTTTAACTGTCCCGGTCTCAGTGTGTGTGACACACAGTTCAGTGTGTGTGTTTATGACTGTCCCGGTGACTTGAACTAAAGTCTCATTCTCATGATTTATTGGTTCCATCAGTGATCTCATGTTTAGATCAGCACAGAGTGTGTGAAGAAGTCCAGGCTTGTGTCAAAGCAACTGCCCCGTGAGCATGAGTGTGTGTAGTTTACACCCGTGCGCTGGGTTTACAGAGGGCTGGTGTGCGTTGTCCGGTGTGTGTGTGTGTGGATAAACACACGGCAGATGTCCTCGTAAAGCGTGTCGTCTTCATTCTCTGGAGGTTTTCCTGCTGGACCGCTGGAGTTTGTCCAGAGCGTTCGGCTCAATGATGATGATGATGATGATGAAGAAGATGAAGAAGATGATGATGATGATGATGATGATGATAATGATGATGACGAAGATGATGATGATGATGACGAAGATGATGATGATGACGAAGATGATGATGACGAAGATGATGAAGATGATGATGATGGTGATGATGATGATGATGATGATGAAGATGATAAAGATGAAGATGATGAAGATGCTGTGATTTTTGTCATTTTTATTAGTTCTTGTTTTTTTTAGAAATATATCAATATATAGAGTTTTAAATAATAATTTGTATTAGTAGTGGTGTGTGTGTGTGTGTTTGGTGTGTGTTTGGTGTGTGTTTGGTGTGTGTTTGGTGTGTGTGTGTGTGTTTGGTGTCTGTGTCTGTGTCTGTGTGTGTGTGTGTGTGTGTGTGTGTGTGTGTATGTGTGTGTGTGTGTGTGTGTGTGTCTGGCAGTGCTCTCACTCTGTTCACACACTAGACCCAGATCTGCACACACGTGTTGTAAGGTAATGCCTCAGTGCAGATGTTTCTGTCAGGGCTTCAGCATCATGTCTGTCAGCTGATCTGGAGTCAGTTTTCCAGGACGAGCCGCTCTGATGTAATCCCACATGTGGTGTGTATGTATGTCGCTCCTCCTCCGGCCTCACAGTATCTCACAGAAACACTCCGACTGAAAATAAACTGATGATTTCTGTCAAAGACACTGTTTGCAGAGGAAACGCCTCAGTTTCAATGTAATTGATGATGATGATGATGATGATGATGATGATAATGATGATTTTATAATATATTATAATAGTTAAAGTATTATAATGAAACTCATATTTTTTGTATATGTAACCAATATATTTAGAAATAAAACAACGACAATAATAATAATAATAATAATAAATATTATTATTATTATTACAGTATATTGTAATATGTATAGTATTAATAATGAAACAGAAATATTAATGGTTATATTAAAATTTTAATATAAACTGTAAAATATCACATATTAATAATTTATATTTATTGTTTTCTATGTAAATATATTTAGAAAAATTATTATTATTATTTATAATATATTGTATATAATATATATAATTACAATTAAAATGAAACTGTTTTTTTTAGATTTTAAATATTTAAACAAAATATTTAGAAATAAAATAATAATAATAAGAAGAATTGTTATTATATTGTAATGAAACTAAATAATTGTATTACTAAACAATAAATACTTTTTATATTAAAAGTGAATTATTTATATTTATTTTTGTACATAAATATATTTAGAAATAAATAATTATTAACAATATTGTAGTTTTATTTCTAAATATTTTAGTTAAATACTTATAAATACATATATAAATCATTGTAGTAATGATACTCCCTTTAAATTTATATATATATATATATATATATTCATTTATTTTTTACTGTAATGCAGTAAAAGGGGCTATAAAGATGTGTTGTTATAAAAATATTTGTTACTATTAAATTATATGTATATTGAAATATTTATATTATTACTAATAATACTAATAATATTACTAATAACTCATAATGTTAATATTAAATAGTAATTATACATTTTGTATATAAATGAGTATTAACTATTATCATTATTATTTAAATGTTTTATTTCTAAATATACTGTATATTAGTTAAAAATTTAAATATAATAATAAAAATACATATTTAAATCATTTGTAGTACTTATACTGCCTTTAAATATACATTAATCTAATATATTGATTTAATTTGTGCTGTAACAGTAAAAGGTGTTTCTTTTCCCACAGAACATCACGACAACGATCACATCAGTCTCCATAGCAACAGAACTCTGGAAGAGGAAGTGATGTCGATACAGGAAACAATGCGGAAGCGCTCAGCTCGTTCCCGAGAGGATTCCAGCGCTCCCCGTTCACGCAAGAAGCGTTTCCTATCGTACCCGCGCTTCGTGGAGCTCATGGTCACGGCCGACACCAAGATGCTCCGGCACCACGGCCCAAACCTCGAGCACTACATACTCACAATCATGTCAGTAGTAAGTAAATCAACATTTTATTCTTTTCACTCTTATACCATAAAAATTAAAAATTAGGTTAGAATTATGTGTTATTGTTAGAGAAAGCATCTGTAGTTTGTCTTGTTTTTGAGCTCATAAATCTGCTGTGGGTCTCCTGAGCGTTCAGTCTGTTTGAAGTCTATTAAATAGTTTTAATCAATAATTGGTTCCTTACCTCATCCACTGATTTACTCCATAATAACTTGGCTGGACTTTCTACCCACAAGGCCGTGCTTTGATACGAACCATCAGGGGGTCTTCTGACCACCCGCTCTGCTTCGGTCCATATATTTTGACTTAATGAGCCAGTTTTGGGGTTTAAATCCAGATATAAATGAGTAAAATCTGTTCAAAACAACATATGGACAATATTTACACCAGATCCTTCAGAGAATACCATGGTGAGAGTAAGAGCACATTCACACTGGAGATTCAGAGTGAATTTAGTTCATTATACTGCCTTTTATATATGCAAATAAAAAATTGAATGTTGATCAGGGGTTTGTTTCCCGAAAGCTCTAGTGTGTAAGAACGAGCCGATGAGTAAATCTGGAAATAAAGCAAAATAACTGAGAAAAATGAGAAATAGTCCTCAGATGCATGTCTAACTTATAGCAAAACATCTTGCATTAATTCGATCTCGAACAGATTCATTAACAGTAGTTATTACTCCTCCATCTGCGTGACATCATTGACCAACGCGGTTGAACGACCAATTTATGACGATATGGTTTCGGGAAACAGTCGTGACTCGCTAGTTGATTTCTAACCCTAACCCTAATGACTGTAGTGAAGCAGCGAGTTACGGTGTTGTACGGGAAACACACACCTGATTGAGTCTTAGTGTTCTGATGATGTCATAGTAGTGTGGGCGTGTTCTCTCGGCCAATCAGAAGCCTGCATTAGTTTGTCTGACAGTGATTTATAGTGGAGATGTCTGTCTCTCCCTGTAATTGAAGCCGTCTGTCTGAGTTTCCCCTTTGGCCTCTTCTAAACACGGTGTTTATGGTGAACTAATGACTTCCCCTTGGATCTCCTCAGTTTTACGACAGGATTTGAAGTTTTGCTGGAAGATATAGAAGATCTAGAGCAGGACAGTCATTTGACTTTTGGGCAGGAAAACCTCTCAAACACGATTCAGTGGATGCATTTCAATTTCAGTTTATTTATAAAGCACAATTAAAACCAATGTGCTATACAAAATGAATAACCATTAAATACAATACAGACAAAGACACAAGTAAACATCAAAGCACAGAAAGACAGCATTCATGACTTATAAGCCAGATCTTAAGATAAGATTGATTTAAAAATAGTTATTGTTGGTGCAGTTCTGATTTCAACAGGTAAAGTGTTTTAAAGTCTCGGTGCGTATGTGGGAAAGACCCCTGGACATTAGTCTGGGTTTAGTCTGGGCTAGGGAAAAGATGATATTTTCCACTTGTGAACTGGCATTTACCAGTGTGTTGTGTTCCAGTGCTTTTGTTGTCGTAGCTAGCTATTGACTGCTAGCTAGCATCTGCTCTGGATTGGTAACTCCAAACCATAACGGTATTTTTAAAACTGACACTGAGTGTTAACGCATTACATTACAATTGTTAATGACACAATATTGTATAGGCTACAAAAACTATGTAATGTGGTTTATCAGTATGTGTGTGTCATGATTCTGTCTTGTGTTCCCCTTGTTTTGTGTTCCCCTTGTCCTGTGTTCCCCTTGTCCTGTGTTCCCCTTGTCTTGTGTTCCCCTTGTCTTGTGTTCCCCTTGTCTTGTGTTCCCCTTGTCCTGTGTTCCCCTTGACTTGTGTTCCCCTTGTCTTATGTTCCCCTTGTCCTGTGTTCCCCTTGTCCTGTGTTCCCCTTGTCCTGTGTTCCCCTTGTCTTGTGTTCCCCTTGTCTTGTGTTCCCCTTGTCCTGTGTTCCCCTTGTCTTGTGTTCCCCTTGTCCTGTGTTCCCCTTGTCCTGTGTTCCCCTTGTCTTGTGTTCCCCTTGTCCTGTGTTCCCCTTGTCTTGTGTTCCCCTTGTCCTGTGTTCCCCTTGTCTTGTGTTCCCCTTGTCCTGTGTTCCCCTTGTCCTGTGTTCCCCTTGTCTTGTGTTCCCCTTGTCCTGTGTTCCCCTTGTCCTGTGTTCCCCTTGTCTTGTGTTCCCCTTGTCTTGTGTTCCCCTTGTCTTGTGTTCCCCTTGTCCTGTGTTCCCCTTGTCCTGTGTTCCCCTTGTCTTGTGTTCCCCTTGTCCTGTGTTCCCCTTGTCTTGTGTTCCCCTTGTCCTGTGTTCCCCTTGTCTTGTGTTCCCCTTGTCCTGTGTTCCCCTTGTCCTGTGTTCCCCTTGTCTTGTGTTCCCCTTGTCCTGTGTTCCCCTTGTCCTGTGTTCCCCTTGTCTTGTGTTCCCCTTGTCCTGTGTTCCCCTTGTCTTGTGTTCCCCTTGTCCTGTGTTCCCCTTGTCCTGTGTTCCCCTTGTCTTGTGTTCCCCTTGTCCTGTGTTCCCCTTGTCCTGTGTTCCCCTTGTCTTGTGTTCCCCTTGTCTTGTGTTCCCCTTGTCTTGTGTTCCCCTTGTCTTGTGTTCCCCTTGTCTTGTGTTCCCCTTGTCCCGTGTTCCCCTTGTCTTGTGTTCCCCTTGTCTTGTGTTCCCCTTGTCTTGTGTTCCCCTTGTCTTGTGTTCCCCTTGTCCTGTGTTCCCCTTGTCTTGTGTTCCCCTTGTCCTGTGTTCTCCTTGTCTTGTGTTCCCCTTGTCTTGTGTTCCCCTTGTCTTGTGTTCCCCTTGTCCCGTGTTCCCCTTGTCTTGTGTTCCCCTTGTCTTGTGTTCCCCTTGTCCTGTGTTCCCCTTGTCTTGTGTTCCCCTTGTCTTGTGTTTCCCTGGTCTTGTGTTCCCCTTGTCTTGTGTTCCCCTTGTCCTGTTTTCCCCTTGTCCTGTGTTCCCCTTGTCCTGTGTTCTCCTTGTCTTGTGTTCCCCTTGTCTTGTGTTCCCCTTGTCCCGTGTTCCCCTTGTCTTTTGTTCCCCTTTTCTTGTCTTCCTCTTGTCTTGTGTTCCCCTTGTCTTGTGTTCCCCTTTTCTTGTCTTCCTCTTGTCTTGTGTTCCCCTTGTCTTGTGTTCCCCTTGTCCCGTGTTCCCCTTGTCTTGTGTTCCCCTTGTCTTTTGTTCCCCTTGTCTTGTGTTCCTCTTGTCTTGTGTTCCCCTTGTCTTGTGTTCCCCTTGTGCTGTGTTCCCCTTGTCTTGTGTTCCCCTTGTCTTGTGTTCCCCTTGTCTTTTGTTCCCCTTGTCTTGTGTTCCCCTTGTCTTTTGTTCCCCTTGTCTTGTGTTCCTCTTGTCTTGTGTTCCTCTTGTCTTGTGTTCCCCTTGTCTTGTGTTCCCCTTGTCTTCCCCTTGTCTTGTGTTCCCCTTGTCTTGTGTTCCTCCACGTTATTTTCAGTTCTGTGCCAAGTTTTGTAGTTTATCTAATTGATTAGTTCCTGATTGTTCCCAGGTTTGTCTTGTTTGCCAATCTCCCCTTGAGTGTGTATATACCCCAGTGTTTTTCATGTTCTGTCTGGTGTTGTCCTTTGTTGGATGTGTGTCAGGTGATGCTCATTCTGTTATCTGGTTCTTTGGTCATGTTTATTTTGTTATTAAACTATTTCTGCATGTGGATCCAACTCTCCTTTTGTTTTTTTGAGTTCACCCAGTGTTACTGTTTGGAAGAGCAGTGGTTTATGGGTATTTTTGTTTCAGGTTGCTGCGATCTACAGAGACCCCAGTGTAGGAAACCTCATCAACATCATGATTGTCAAACTCATCGTCATACATAATGAACAGGTACATCAGAAAACATCCTTTTGACAAAAGACAAATGAGATCTTTTTAAGTTCTGATTTGTCTCTCCTAGACACCAGTGAGATTATATGAAGAAGTCACATGTGTCTCCAGAGAAAAAGAAAAAGTAATTTCACACGTGTCTCAATAATAACATCAATAATGTCTCAAACTGTGCTCAGATATGCTCAAGACCCCAAAGACTGTCATCAAAACTCAGAGATCTCAATATGATTTCAATTATTTCTCATCAAATGATCTGACCTGACTCATGTATGTGTTAGTCTAGGGGAAACATCTGAGACAAGGTTGATACTTTAGTGTAATAATGCATTAAGTGTCCTGAGACATAAACGAGCAACATGAGATCTCTTTGTGTTCTCAGTTGTTTCTCCTAGACTGCAGTAAGATTATATGGTGAAGTCTCCAGTGTCTTAGATGTGTCTCCAGAGAAAAAGACCCCAGTAATTTCACACGTGTCTCAATAATAACCTCAATAATGTCTCAAACTGTGCTCAGATTTGCTCAAGAACCCAAAGACTGTCATCAAAACTCAGAGATCTCAATATAATCTCCATAATTTTTTAGATTAAATGATGTTTCTCCAGAGAAAAAGCCCACAATAATCTCACACGTGTCTCTTTGACAGTTTAAGAAGTGATCTAAATAATGTTTCAAACTGTGCTCAGATTTGCTCAAGACGAGGTCAATATGATCTCAATCATTTATCATTAAATTATCTGAGCTGACTCATTTATGTTGAAGTCTAGGGGAAACACCTGAGACAAGATTGATACTTAAGTGAAGTAATGCATTAAGTGTCCTGAGACATAAACGAGCGATATGAGATCTCTCTGTGTTCTCAGTTGTTTCTCCTAGACTGCAGTAAGATTAAATGGAGACTTTTGCTGAAGTCTCAGATGTTTCTCACGTCTCTTCTACAGTTTGAGAAGTGATGTAAACAATGTCTCAAAATGTGCTCAGATTTGCTCAAGACCCCAAAGTCTGCCATCAAAACTTAAGAGTATCTCAATATGAGATCTCAATATGATCAAAATAATCTCTCATCAAATGATCTGAGCTGACTCATTTGTGTGGAAGTTTAGGAAAAACCGGCTTGATACTTCAGTGAAATAATAGTGTCCTGAGACATAAACGAGCAACATCTGAGTGATTATTCAGCTCCGATCAGCTCTAATAATTAGCTTTGTTAATTTGATAATTGATCATTTGTTTAAAGTGTGTGTTTTTCCTCAGGAAGGACCGAATATAAACTTCTACGCCACTGCGACACTTCATAACTTCTGCACGTGGCAACAAAGCCACAATGTTTTGGACGACAGTCACCCGGGTCATCATGACACGGCCCTTCTCATAACCAGGTGACCTTAACTTGACCTCTGACCTCATAACCTTTGCTGCCTTAAGTCACACCTTTGATCCACTGCGTAGTGGATTGAACTTGATTAAAGCATAAACACTTGTGTAGTGTGTGTTGTGTCATGAGTGTGTTTGTTTCTCAGGCAGGACATCTGTCGAGCAAAAGACAAGTGTGACACGTTAGGTAAGGGTTTCCTTTGTTTCATCCAGACCTGTAATGTACAGCTGGGTTATGCTCACACAATGCTTCGAAAGTGCAGAAATAACATATTTCAGTGTAGTCGTGTGAAAGCACTTTTTCCCATTATTTGATTAGACTGCCACACATTTAATTTTTTTTTTGTTGAAAATATTAATTAATTAAATATCTTCTAGTCATGCATACTGTTTCACATTTAGTGTTTTAATAGTTTTTTTCAAATACTTGACTCATTATTTGGTCAGACTGTCAAATGTTTTTACAAAAACATTTCTGAAAATGCAAATTAATTATTGTGCTTCGCTTTTTCTTTTTTTTTTACTTAAAATTACTTTGAAAATGTAAAATAACTATTTATTTCTGAGAGTTTTTTTCTTGCTAAATCTGCATAATGTTTTATATTGCGTATTTTAAATAATAGTTTGTTTTTTCTCCTTTGTGATAAGTCAAAATTAAATCAAACTGGCACTATTACACTAATACACACTATATATTACACTGGCACTATTACACTAATACACACTATATATTACACTGGCACTATTACACTAATACACTATATATTACACTGGCACTATTACACTAATACACTATATATTACACTGGCACTATTACACTAATACACTATATATTACACTGGCACTATTACACTAATACACACTAATACACACTATATATTACACTGGCACTATTACACTAATACACTATATATTACACTGGCACTATTACACTAATACACACTATATATTACACTGGCACTATTACACTAATACACTATATATTACACTGGCACTATTACACTAATACACACTAATACACACTATATATTACACTGGCACTATTACACTATTACACACTAATACACACTATATATTACACTGGCACTATTACAAAACTTTGTTTTGAAAATGCGATGTAACAGGTGTTTTTCTTTAATGAATTTAATATCTTTGAGTCCTGTTGGTCATGTGACAACAGCTCTTGTCATACAGCATATTG
The DNA here is from genome assembly GCF_029890125.1 of Rhinichthys klamathensis goyatoka. Lineage (NCBI taxonomy): Eukaryota > Metazoa > Chordata > Actinopteri > Cypriniformes > Leuciscidae > Rhinichthys > Rhinichthys klamathensis. The sequence continues at coordinate 384,861 of NW_026606635.1, forward strand.
CATATCTTTTCACATATGTTTTAGTTTTTCATAATAGTAGGCCATATACAGGACGTTTTCATTAGTGTGTTCATTAGTGTGTCACTTCGTCTGGTTCCTGTCGTGAAGTCTGGTTCCTGAAGCAGAACCAGTGTGTCGGCTGAGCTTGATGGGCCTGTCATCGGCTCGTCACACAGGGCCAGCTGTGGTCATGAATGCACAGACCCAGGGGCCCGTGCAGGACCTGTGCAGGTGTTTAGGGCCCGCAATCTCATCCAAGCGTCCCAGCGATCCCTCCAGTGGAAAAGTGGTGGATAATGGATTCATGGATAAAATTCACATGGATAGGCGGAAGTGACAAAAAAATCTGTATTATGAATGTTTAAGGCCGGACAAGTGATTTGTTGAGGTCAATTTGCAAAATTAAACTACACGCCTGCGCACATATATATTCAAACGCGCATACCTATAGACTGAACACGCAATACGCAAGCGTTCCCACAGATTCACGTTTTTGAAGTTTACATGGAGATGAAATTTTTCAACACTTGCTAATCTATTTCAGAGTTTGTGTTCTCGATCACCAGACACTGTTGTGTGTGTGTGAGTGAGCGCCCGGAGCGCGTTAAGGGTTTTCTGTTAGAGCGGTGTTGTGTTAGCGGCCGCTAAGTTAATAACTAATGATCTTTGAGACGGAAGTGAATCAATCAAAACTAACTTTATCTGGACAATAACTTTTTCTAGATCTGCTGTAAAGCCTAAACAATCTCTGTTACTGTAATCTCCTGTTATCACTGTAAAGCTGCTGTGAAACTCTATATCGTTAAAGCGCTGTATAAATGAAGGAGACTTGACTGATGTCGTGTGTGTGTGTGTGTGTGTGTGTGTGTGTGTGTGTGTGTGTGTGTGTGTGTGTGCACCTGAAGGTTTGGCGGAGCTGGGAACGATGTGCGACCCGTACCGGAGCTGCTCCATCAGCGAGGAGAACGGCCTGAGCTCTTCCTTCACCATCGCTCACGAGCTGGGACACGTGTGAGTCTCTCTCAAACACACTCAGCACATCTCAGACAGCGCCGGTGCCGAACACAACACAGACCCCGCGCTTTCATCACAGCGACCCACAGCCGTACACCGTACACAGCCGTACACTCCTTACACCGCCGTAAATCACGCTCTCCCTCAGTGTTTCTATCTCGTTCTCCAGCACTAACATCTAAACATTCTTACATCAACACACAGTTACTGGAGAAGAACAATGACTGAAGATATTTAGTCTTGAGTTCTGAAAAATGTGAAAAGTTTGTGGTTAAAACAAGAACAAATACCTGCCAATGCAGTGAGAAAAATAATCTTGTTTCCCTTTGAATTAAGTTTATTTTTCTGACTGCATTGGGTGATATTTCTTCTTGTTTTAAGCAAAAAAAAAAGCAAAAACTCACATTTTTCAGTAAACAAGTCTTAATATTTTCAGTCAGTGTTCTTCTCCAGTAAATGTGTCTTGGTGTAAGAATGTTTGGATATTTGTGCTGGAGAACGAGACAGAAACACTGAGGAAGAACACCATGTTTTGCATTAAATGATGATGATCAGTGTCATATTAGTGATGTCACGTGAGCTCAGAACTGTTTCTCTCTGTATAAATGAAGCAGTGTGGATCCGTGTGTGTGTAAGAATGATAGTCATGCGGAGGGAATCCATGCAGTGGGACGACGAGGTCAAACCGCCTCACAAATCCATAAGCTAACGTCCAAAGGAAGCCCTTCACTGCACAACACAGTAACATCTACAATCTGCCCTCCAGATGAAACACGTGTGCACAAAATATTGTCAAAGATTATTGGAGTATGTTTTACAAGAAAATACTATTTCAGTTTTTCTACTTTCAAATTGCACGTTTAATTCGATGTGTTTCTCTTAGAAGGGAAGGTTCTATAGAACCTTATAGGGTTCCGTCAGGTGCTTCATCTATAGAACCTTTTAGTGGGTTCCCATCCTGGATTTAGTTTTAATTAATTAATTTAGTTTTATTAAATTTTTATGATTTTAATTCAATTTTAGGAATTAAAAAGCTCGTAAACATGCTTTATCACTAGAAAAAAAAAACATTTAATATGAAAGTAGTATTCAGTCATTTAAGACATTTTCTCCTTACATAGAACCTTTTTGGCATTAAGGGTTCTTTAAAATTGAGTCAAGAACCCTAGAGTTCTAAATAGAAGATTTTTAAGGGCATTTAGGGTTCTTTAAAATTGAGTCAAGAACCCTAGAGTTCTAAATAGAACCTTTTTGGCATTAAGGGTTCTATAAATTTTAATCAAGAACCCTAGTGTTCTAAATAGAACCTTTTTGGCATTAAGGGTTCATTAAAATTGAGTCATGAACCCTAGAGTTCTAAATAGAAGATTTTTTAAGGGCATTTAGGGTTCTTTAAAATTGAATCAAGAACCTTTTTTGGCATTAAGGGTTCTTTAAAATTGAGTCAAGAACCCTAGAGTTCTAAATAGAACCTTTTTGGCATTAAGGGTTCTATAAATTTTAATCAAGAACCCTAGTGTTCTAAATATAACCTTTTTGGCATTAAGGGTTCATTAAAATTTAGTCAAGAACCCTAGAGTTCTAAATATGAAAGCAGTATTCCGTCATTTAAGACATTTTCTCGTTACATAGAACCTTTTTGGCATAAAGGGTTCTTTAAAATTGAGTCAAGAACCCTAGAGTTCTAAATAGAAGATTTTTAAGGGCATTTAGGGTTCTTTAAAATTGAGTCAAGAACCTTTTTTGGAATTAAGGGTTCTTTAAAATTGAGTCAAGAACCCTAGAGTTCTAAATAGAACCTTTTTGGCATTAAGGGTTCTATAAATTTTAATCAAGAACCCTAGTGTTCTAAATATAACCTTTTTGGCATTAAGGGTTCATTAAAATTGAGTCAAGAACCCTAGAGTTCTAAATATGAAAGCAGTATTCCGTCATTTAAGACATTTTCTCGTTACATAGAACCTTTTTGGCATAAAGGGTTCTTTAAAATTGAGTCAAGAACCCTAGAGTTCTAAATAGAAGATTTTTAAGGGCATTTAGGGTTCTTTAAAATTGAGTCAAGAACCCTAGAGTTCTAAATAGAACCTTTTTGGCATTAAGGGTTCTATAAATTTTAATCAAGAACCCTAGTGTTCTAAATAGAACCTTTTTGGCATTAAGGGTTCATTAAAATTGAGTCATGAACCCTAGAGTTCTAAATAGAAGATTTTTTAAGGGCATTTAGGGTTCTTTAAAATTGAATCAAGAACCTTTTTTGGCATTAAGGGTTCTTTAAAATTGAGTCAAGAACCCTAGAGTTCTAAATAGAACCTTTTTGGCATTAAGGGTTCTATAAATTTTAATCAAGAACCCTAGTGTTCTAAATATAACCTTTTTGGCATTAAGGGTTCATTAAAATTGAGTCAAGAACCCTAGAGTTCTAAATATGAAAGCAGTATTCCGTCATTTAAGACATTTTCTCGTTACATAGAACCTTTTTGGCATAAAGGGTTCTTTAAAATTGAGTCAAGAACCCTAGAGTTCTAAATAGAAGATTTTTAAAGGGCATTTAGGGTTCTTTAAAATTGAGTCAAGAACCCTAGAGTTCTAAATAGAACCTTTTTGGCATTAAGGGTTCTATAAATTTTAATCAAGAACCCTAGTGTTCTAAATAGAACCTTTTTGGCATTAAGGGTTCATTAAAATTGAGTCATGAACCCTAGAGTTCTAAATAGAAGATTTTTTAAGGGCATTTAGGGTTCTTTAAAATTGAATCAAGAACCTTTTTTGGCATTAAGGGTTCTTTAAAATTGAGTCAAGAACCCTAGAGTTCTAAATAGAAGATTTTTTAAGGGCATTTAGGGTTCTTTAAAATTGAATCAAGAACCTTTTTTGGCATTAAGGGTTCTTTAAAATTGAGTCAAGAACCCTAGAGTTCTAAATAGAAGATTGGTAAGGGCATTTAAGGTTCTTTAAAATTGAATCAAGAACCCTAGAGTTCTAAATACAACCTTTTTGGCATTAAGGGTTCTTTAAAATTGAGTCATGAACCAGAGTTCTAAATATAATTTTTTAAGGGCATTTAGGGTTCTTTAAAATTGAATCAAGAACCCTAGAGTTCTAAATTGAACCTTTTTGGCATTAAGGGTTCTTTAAAATTGAATCAAGAGCCCTAGAGTTCTAAATAGAACCTTTTTAGAGCATTTAGGGTTCTTTAAAATTGAGTCAAGAACCCTAGAGTTCTACATATAACTTTTTTTGATATCTAGGGTTCTTACAAAATGAGTCAAGAACCCTAGAGTTCTATATAGAACTCTTTTGATCATCAGCACAGATGTTCTTGAAATGAAACCGATTCAGACAGAATATGACATATGAAACGTGTCTGAGGTGTGTATGAAGCCGCACAGCTGGAGTGTGAAGGATCTGCGTACACACAGCTGTTTCTGGAGTCTGACATCACTGCGTTTCTATTTCAGACGGCAGATTCTTCTCAGTACAGCTTTTATTTCAGGACTTTATTTTTGCTGGACTTTTCCTTTCTGCCATGAAAGAGGTTTTGTTTTTATGTTGACAGTCACACATCACGGCATTAACAGAAATGCCATGGTACGAATGGGGTTTTTTGGATTTAAGAATTTTAGAAGATAAGTATCTTAACATAAATATAGCTTTTGTATATGGTACACTGCAAAATAATAATAATAATAATAATAATTATGTTCTTCCAAAGTATTTTCATCTTGTTTTCCAGCACAAACATTCTTAAATCAAGACACATTTATGGGAGATGCAAAATAACAGAAGATATTAAGACTTGCTTACTGACAAAATGCATCAAAATGAAGAGTTTGAAACAAGAACAAATATCTGCCAGTGGAGTAAAAAAAAATCAACTTTATCCAAAGAGAAAACAAGATTATTTTTCTGAACCCATTGGCAGATATTTGTTCTTGTTTTAAGCACAAACTCACTTCATTTATACATTTAAAAAAGATACATTTACTTTTCCAGTAAATGTTTCTTGATGTAAGAATGTTTATATATTTGTGATCAAAAGAAGACAGAAACACTGAGGAAGAGCATGATATTTTGCAGTGATGGTATTTCTTCAGTACAGTCACAGTGTTGTATCCTGGAAGTGCATGAACTCAGTGCTGTGGATTGTGTGTCTGTGTGTGTGTGTGTGTGTCTCGTAGGTTCAACATGCCGCATGACGACAGTCCGAAGTGCCGAGAGAACGGAGTAAAGCACCAGTTCCACGTCATGGCTCCGATCCTCAACTACGACACCAGCCCCTGGTCCTGGTCCAAATGCAGCCGAAAACACGTCACGGACTTCCTGGAGTAGGTCACGGTCTCAGCTCTTTATATCAGTGACATCACGCTCTCAGCTCTTAATATCAGTGACATCACGCTCTCAGCTCTTTATATCAGTGACATCACGCTCTCAGCTCTTTATATCAGTGACATCACGCTCTCAGCTCTTAATATCAGTGACATCACGCTCTCAGCTCTTTATATCAGTGACATCACGCTCTCAGCTCTTTATATCAGTGACATCACGCTCTCAGCTCTTTACATCAGTGACATCACGGTCTCAGCTCTTTATATCAGTGACATCACGCTCTCAGCTCTTAATATCAGTGACATCACGCTCTCAGCTCTTTATATCAGTGACATCACGCTCTCAGCTCTTTATATCAGTGACATCACGCTCTCAGCTCTTAATATCAGTGACATCACGGTCTCAGCTCTTTATATCAGTGACATCACGCTCTCAGCTCTTTATATCAGTGACATCACGCTCTCAGCTCTTTACATCAGTGACATCACGGTCTCAGCTCTTTATATCAGTGACATCACGCTCTCAGCTCTTAATATCAGTGACATCACGCTCTCAGCTCTTTATATCAGTGACATCACGCTCTCAGCTCTTTATATCAGTGACATCACGCTCTCAGCTCTTAATATCAGTGACATCACGGTCTCAGCTCTTTATATCAGTGACATCACGCTCTCAGCTCTTAATATCAGTGACATCACGCTCTCAGCTCTTTATATCAGTGACATCACGCTCTCAGCTCTTTATATCAGTGACATCACGCTCTCAGCTCTTTATATCAGTGACATCACGCTCTCAGCTCTTTATATCAGTGGCATCACGCTCTCAGCTCTTTATATCAGTGACATCACGCTCTCAGCTCTTAGTATCAGTGACATCACGCTCTCAGCTCTTAGTATCAGTGACATCACGCTCTCAGCTCTTTATATCAGTGACATCACGCTCTCAGCTCTTTACATCAGTGACATCACGCTCTCAGCTCTTTATATCAGTGACATCACGCTCTCAGCTCTTTATATCAGTGACATCACGCTCTCAGCTCTTTACATCAGTGACATCACGCTCTCAGCTCTTTATATCAGTGACATCACGCTCTCAGCTCTTTATATCAGTGACATCACGCTCTCAGCTCTTTACATCAGTGACATCACGCTCTCAGCTCTTTATATCAGTGACATCACGCTCTCAGCTCTTTACATCAGTGACATCACGCTCTCAGCTCTTTACATCAGTGACATCACGCTCTCAGCTCTTTATATCAGTGACATCACGCTCTCAGCTCTTTATATCAGTGACATCACGCTCTCAGCTCTTAGTATCAGTGACATCACGCTCTCAGCTCTTAGTATCAGTGACATCACGCTCTCAGCTCTTTATATCAGTGACATCACGCTCTCAGCTCTTTATATCAGTGACATCACGCTCTCAGCTCTTTATATCAGTGACATCACGCTCTCAGCTCTTAGTATCAGTGACATCACGCTCTCAGCTCTTTGTATCAGTGACATCACGCTCTCAGCTCTTTATATCAGTGACATCACGCTCTCAGCTCTTTATATCAGTGACATCACGCTCTCAGCTCTTTATATCAGTGACATCACGCTCTCAGCTCTTTATATCAGTGACATCACGGTCTCAGCTCTTTATATCAGTGACATCACGCTCTCAGCTCTTAATATCAGTGACATCACGCTCTCAGCTCTTTATATCAGTGACATCACGCTCTCAGCTCTTTATATCAGTGACATCACGCTCTCAGCTCTTTATATCAGTGACATCACGCTCTCAGCTCTTTATATCAGTGGCATCACGCTCTCAGCTCTTTATATCAGTGACATCACGCTCTCAGCTCTTAGTATCAGTGACATCACGCTCTCAGCTCTTAGTATCAGTGACATCACGCTCTCAGCTCTTTATATCAGTGACATCACGCTCTCAGCTCTTTATATCAGTGACATCACGCTCTCAGCTCTTTACATCAGTGACATCACGCTCTCAGCTCTTTACATCAGTGACATCACGCTCTCAGCTCTTTATATCAGTGACATCACGCTCTCAGCTCTTTATATCAGTGACATCACGCTCTCAGCTCTTAGTATCAGTGACATCACGCTCTCAGCTCTTAGTATCAGTGACATCACGCTCTCAGCTCTTTATATCAGTGACATCACGCTCTCAGCTCTTTATATCAGTGACATCACGCTCTCAGCTCTTTATATCAGTGACATCACGCTCTCAGCTCTTAGTATCAGTGACATCACGCTCTCAGCTCTTTGTATCAGTGACATCACGCTCTCAGCTCTTTGTATCAGTGACATCACGCTCTCAGCTCTTTATATCAGTGACATCACGCTCTCAGCTCTTAATATCAGTGACATCACGCTCTCAGCTCTTAATATCACTGTATCTGGTTAAGCGGTTAAGCTGTATCTGGGTAAGTTGTATCTGGGTAAGCTGTATCTGGGTAAGCTGTATCTGGGTAAGCTGTATCTGGTTAAGCTGTATCTGGGTAAGCTGTATCTGGGTAAGCTGTATCTGGTTAAGCTGTATCTGGGTAAGCTGTATCTGGGTAAGCTGTATCTGGGTAAGCTGTATCTGGGTAAGCTGTATCTGGTTAAGCTGTATCTGGGTAAGCTGTATCTGGGTAAGCTGTATCTGGTTAAGCTGTATCTGGGTAAGCTGTATCTGGGTAAGCTGTATCTGGGTAAGCTGTATCTGGGTAAGCTGTATCTGGTTAAGCTGTATCTGGGTAAGTTGTATCTGGGTAAGCTGTATCTGGGTAAGCTGTATCTGGGTAAGCTGTATCTGGTTAAGCTGTATCTGGGTAAGCTGTATCTGGGTAAGCTGTATCTGGTTAAGCTGTATCTGGGTAAGCTGTATCTGGTTAAGCTGTATCTGGGTAAGCTGTATCTGGGTAAGCTGTATCTGGTTAAGCTGTATCTGGTTAAGCTGCATCTGGGTAAGCTGCATCTGGGTAAGCTGTATCTGGGTAAGCTGTATCTGGTTAAAGGAGAACTCCGGGCAATTTTTAAGTGAATCTTGATCGTTAGACCTTTGTGAGTACTGACTATAAGAAAAAAAACGAACCGGATTGGTGCTTGCTACGCGGAGCTGCGACCGCGAATGCCCAGAGCTCCCACCCAGCTAAAACGGCAGCTATGGGGGCATCGACATAAAGAGCGTTTTTGAGCCTCTTAACAGACACAAAATGCAATTAAAATGTCTGTCCAACATGAACAGGGACCCTACATGTGAACAAGATGCGTTTAGCAACTTAGCCATTGTTTCAACTCACCTAAATAGTCTTTTAGACGGCAAGCTGTAGTCTCGCGCTGCAGTCCCGTGCTGTAGCCGGAAAAGGTAAACAATGTCCAGGTGGGAGGAGCGTTGATCATGTGCGACGAGTTATGATCAGAGTTGCTTACAAGTGAAGAAGAAATGGCTCCTCCCACCTGGACATTGTTTACCTTTTCCGGCTACAGCACGGGACTGCAGCGCGAGACTACAGCTTGCCGTCTAAAAGACTATTTAGGTGAGTTGAAACAATGGCTAAGTTGCTAAACGCATCTTGTTCACATGTAGGGTCCCTGTTCATGTTGGACAGACATTTTAATTGCATTTTGTGTCTGTTAAGAGGCTTAAAAACGCTCTTTATGTCGATGCCCCCATAGCTGCCGTTTTAGCTGGGTGGGAGCTCTGGGCATTCGCGGTCGCAGCTCCGCGTAGCAAGCACCAATCCGGTTCGTTTTTTTTCCTATAGTCAGTACTCACAAAGGTCTAACGATCAAGATTAACTTAAAAATTGCCCGGAGTTCTCCTTTAAGCTGTATCTGGTTAAGCTGTATCTGGTTAAGCGGTTAACCTGTATCTGGTTAAGCTGTATCTGGGTAAGCTGTATCTGGTTAAGCTGTATCAGGTTAAGCTGTATCTGGTTAAGCGGTTAACCTGTATCTGGTTAAGCTGTCTCTGGGTAAGCTGTATCTGGTTAAGCTGTATCTGGTTAAGCTGTATCTGGTTAAGCGGTTAACCTGTATCTGGTTAAGCTGTATCTGGTTAAGCGGTTAACCTGTATCTGGTTAAGCTGTATCTGGTTAAGCTGTATCTGGTTAAGCGGTTAACCTGTATCTGGTTAAGCTGTATCTGGGTAAGCTGTATCTGGGTAAGCTGTTTCTGGGTAAGCTGTATCTGGTTAAGCTGTATCTGGGTAAGCTGTATCTGGGTAAGCTGTATCTGGGTAAGCTGTATCTGGTTAAGCTGTATCTGGTTAAGCGGTTAACCTGTATCTGGTTAAGCGGTTAACCTGTATCTGGTTAAGTGGTTAAGCTGTATCTGGTTAAGCTGTATCTGGTTAAGCTTTATCTGGTTAAGCGGTTAACCTTTATCTGGTTAAGCTGTATCTGATTAAGCTGTATCTGGTTAAGCGGTTAACCTGTATCTGGTTAAGCTGTATCTGGTTAAGCGGTTAACCTGTATCTGGTTAAGCTGTATCTGGGTAAGCTGTATCTGGTTAAGCTGTATCTGGGTAAGCTGTATCTGGGTAAGCTGTATCTGGTTAAGCTGTATCTGGGTAAGCTGTATCTGGGTAAGCTGTATCTGGTTAAGCTGTATCTGGTTAACCTGTATCTGGGTAAGCTGTATCTGGTTAAGCTGTATCTGGGTAAGCTGTATCTGGGTAAGCTGTATCTGGGTAAGCTGTATCTGGGTAAGCTGTATCTGGGTAAGCTGTATCTGGGTAAGCTGTATCTGGTTAAGCTGTATCTGGTTAAGCTGTATCTGGTTAAGCTGTATCTGGTTAAGCGGTTAACCTGTATCTGGTTAAGCTGTATCTGGTTAAGCGGTTAACCTGTATCTGGTTAAGCTGTATCTGGGTAAGCTGTATCTGGTTAAGCTGTATCTGGGTAAGCTGTATCTGGGTAAGCTGTATCTGGTTAAGCGGTTAACCTGTATCTGGTTAAGCTGTATCTGGGTAAGCTGTATCTGGTTAAGCTGTATCTGGGTAAGCTGTATCTGGGTAAGCTGTATCTGGGTAAGCTGTATCTGGGTAAGCTGTATCTGGGTAAGCTGTATCTGGGTAAGCTGTATCTGGTTAAGCTGTATCTGGTTAAGCTGTATCTGGTTAAGCTGTATCTGGTTAAGCGGTTAACCTGTATCTGGTTAAGCTGTATCTGGTTAAGCGGTTAACCTGTATCTGGTTAAGCTGTATCTGGGTAAGCTGTATCTGGTTAAGCTGTATCTGGGTAAGCTGTATCTGGTTAAGCTGTATCTGGTTAAGCGGTTAACCTGTATCTGGTTAAGCTGTATCTGGGTAAGCTGTATCTGGTTAAGCTGTATCTGGGTAAGCTGTATCTGGGTAAGCTGTATCTGGTTAAGCTGTATCTGGTTAAGCTGTATCTGGGTAAGCTGTATCTGGGTAAGCTGTATCTGGGTAAGCTGTATCTGGTTAAGCTGTATCTGGGTAAGCTGTATCTGGGTAAGCTGTATCTGGTTAAGCTGTATCTGGTTAAGCGGTTAACCTGTATCTGGTTAAGCTGTATCTGGTTAAGCGGTTAACCTGTATCTGGTTAAGCTGTATCTGGGTAAGCTGTATCTGGTTAAGCTGTATCTGGGTAAGCTGTATCTGGGTAAGCTGTATCTGGGTAAGCTGTTTCTGGGTAAGCTTTATCTGGGTAAGCTGTATCTGGGTAAGCTGTATCTGGGTAAGCTTTATCTGGTTAAGCTGTATTGGGTAAGCTGTATCTGGTTAAGCTGTATCTGGGTAAGCTTTATCTGGGTAAGCTGTATCTGGTTAAGCTGTATCTGGTTAAGCTGTATCTGGTTAAGCTGTATCTGGGTAAGCTGTATCTGGTTAAGCGGTTAACCTGTATCTGGTTAAGCTGTATCTGGGTAAGCTTTATCTGGGTAAGCTGTATCTGGTTAAGCTGTATCTGGTTAAGCTGTATCTGGTTAAGCTGTATCTGGGTAAGTTGTATCTGGGTAAGCTGTATCTGGGTAAGCTGTATCTGGGTAAGCTGTATCTGGTTAAGCTGTATCTGGTTAAGCTGTATCTGGTTAAGCGGTTAACCTGTATCTGGTTAAGCTGTATCTGGTTAAGCTGTATCTGGTTAAGCTGTATCTGGGTAAGCTGTATCTGGTTAAGCTGTATTGGGTAAGCATGTCCCCGAACACAGCCGTTTCCCAGCAGGCCGTCACCGGTTTAAGTGTCTGAGTGCTAATATCAGATGTCAGCGTTGTGTTTCTAAAGTAAAAAATGACCTTTGAGCAAATCCTCAACAGGTCACGCTCTTTAGAGCTCAAAATTGCTCTTCTTGTCTCACTCTCGTCTGCTTTCTCTCGAGGTGCCGGACAAACAGGCCTTTAGTGGCCGGCGTGCTTGGCCCTCGGCAACCGTAACCCGGGGCAACGGCTCATTGAGGCCGGTTCCCTTTCAGACAGGAAGTGTCAGATATAATTAGATTTTCCGGAGACTCGACGCTTTGATCCTCTCGCCGCTTCAGTGACTCTGCCGGTGAGACGCCTGTTGATCAGGGTTAGGATCAGGGGTGACCAGCGTACGGGCTCTGGTTTTCCAGAACACACATCTAAACATTCATAAATCAAGATACATTTACTGGAGAAGAAGTAACATGAGTGAAGATATAAGGCTTGCTTACTGAAAAATGAGTTTATTCTTAAAACAAGAACAAATATCTGCCAAATATCAGTGGGGTCAGAAAAATAAACTTATTTCGAAAGGGAAAACTCCATTGGCTGATATTTGTTCTTGTTTTAAGCACAAACTCACTTCATTTTAATCAATATTTCAAACTTATATCTTCAGTCATTGTTCTTCTCCAGTAAATGTATCCTGATGTAAGAATGTTTAGTTGTTTGTGCTGGAGAATGAGACAGAAACACTGAGGGAGTGTGAAGTCAAAATAACATTCACTGCATTTATTCAGTCAACATTTGCTTTTATTTGCAAAATTCTTTTTTACTTTCTTAGTACACAGTCCTGGTCATATTGTGATTGATTGATTAATTGCTGCACATTATTATTAATAAAAAGAAACGTCTGTTTTTTTTAAAGCTAATAATTAATTAAATTATAAAATGTCAATTTAATATATGAATAATAATAAAAAAATTGTTTATTAGTTTAACATTAGAGAATCGTGAACTTGCGAATGTGTTGTTAAATTATCAAAATATTAACCTTAAGTAAATGATTTTACTAATAGTCAAAAGTAATTAAAAGCATTTTTTAGACTACATTAGTGGATCAAATCTTATCTGTTACTCAATCACTCTTTCACTCAGAAATGCATCAGTAAAATGGTTCATGAATATGTTTATGTTGACTTTAAGACGGCCGTTTTCATATCAGGTGCCTTTGCTTGATGGTTTCGGTCACTCCTTCTGTAGGAGGACAATTTTATTGCTCAAACGTTGCTCTTTCACAGCTTATCCGAGTTAGATCTCATTTTTTCTTAGATTTTTTCTTATTTAGGTCTTTTTCTCAGGAGAAACATCTGAGACTTCTCGGTTTGCTGTATATTTGCTATATGAGAAGATATAAAGCATTGATCAAAAACTGTTTTCTTGACAGAGATGTGTTGATGAGAGGAAAGCACATGCATATTCTGAAGCATTGTGAGTCCTCCAGAGCCGCAGAAACCTCAAGTGCTTCTGTGTTTTGACTGTCTATTCAATCTTTAAGAGCTCTTCAAGACGCAACACTCTCCTGTGAGGAGATTAAACAGACACACACTCACCGAAACACTGCATGCACACACACTTATACGAGACTGTACACTGCAAAAACATGGTGTTCTTCCTCAGTGTTTCTGTCTTGTTTTCCAGAACAAACATCTAAACATTCTTAAATCAAGACACATTTACGAAGAACAATGACTGAAGATATTAAGTCTTGCTTACTGAAAAATTAGTTTATGGTTAAAACAAGAACAAATATCTGCCAGTGGGGTCAGAAAAATAAACTTTATTCGAAAGGGAAAACTCCATTGGCAGATATTTGTTCTTATTTTGAGCACAAACTCACTTCATTTGAATGCATTTTTCAGAAAACAAGACTAATATCTTCAGTCATTGTTCTTCTCCTGTAAATGTATCTTGATGTAAGAATGTTTAGATATTTGTGCTGGAAAACAAGACAGAAACACTGAGGAAGAACATCATGTTTCTTCAGTGTAGTATTTATCATCATATGGCAATGGTTTGTCAAGCTACAGCTGCATTGTAAAGCATATTATGTTGCTCAGGCACTGCTTTTTCTAATCGTTTAATGACTTCTCAGAATCCCAAGGCAGTTTAGGTTAGCGTGTTTGATTATTAACTCGGTGTACTCAACTGTTAAGTTACTATACAACAAAAAACAGTGAGAATTTTGTCATGCAATAATCGATTTGTTACTGGAAAAGCTGTGATTTTGAAAACAAAAACAAACTACATTTACTGAAATGTGCAGTTGAATTAGTAGCGTTAAAGCTATGTGCTAAGCTAAATGTTGGCAAATCCTGTTATTTTCCATACAGCGCCAACTCGAGACTCTTCTCTTACATTAAAGCTCAATTAGCTGAGACGTTCATTGAGCCTTTTAGAAGCAGCTGTTGAATGTCTGAGAAATGAGGAACGTCTCGTTCTGTTCTCGCTCTGTTCAAGGACGAATCGACCGTTACCGGCTTGATTCTCATGCTAAAACTCACAATATATCAAGTCCCTCTGGATCTGCACCAAAACGTCACTTTACTAATGAAAATGAGGCCGGTTGAGCGTCGGTAACTGTTGCTCGCTCAGACCCGCTGCACAGAACGTCTCATAGAAGTTAAATGTGTTTATGAAGCGGTGAAAATATATGGATGTTATTTTTATGTGGGCTAGAATGACGTTTGGACATTGAAAGGCCTTTAATCTGTCGACTGAACTGAGAAAACGATGGTGTCGATGGTACTAATACCAGGGTACTGAATGATTACTGTATTTATGTACCATGATATTTACTTGTTTCTCCAAGGTACCATGGTACATGTCCAAAAAACCTTCAGTAATAATAACTGTGAGTCATTTTCCTTAATAAACTCACTTTACCATCCCGCCCAAATGATCTCCAGGTGTGGACTTCATGCCTGTGCCAGAAGGGCGCAGCCTGACCTGAACTCAAAGAAACCTGCTCGCTGATCAACCACAACATTTGATGAGCCCAAATGTTCTTATGGCACTTTTTCAATGTTTTTTGCAATGCAGTTCCTTGGAGAACCACAATAAATACAATGGTATATAAATAAACCTTTCCTAAAGGAATAAATCCTCTAAAAATACAATTCCTGCATTATTTACTCCCCCTTATGTTGACTTTCTTTTTGTCTGTGGAACACAAAAATAAGATATTTTTTTGTCTTTTTGGCTATATAATAAAAGGCAATGGGGTCCAAATTCTTTTGGACCCCCAACATTCTTTAAAATATCTTCTTTTGCATCCACAACTATAATTTTTGTCTTTTTAACTCTAGTGTTAGGATGCAAATTGTTCAGTATTCATTGTTTGCCATTCTAATCATGTGAAAGAGCCTGAATTCACACACTCACACTCACTTGAGCGTAGCTGAGAGATACTTAGAGATCTGATGGTCTCGGTTTACTGTAATCTTATCGCTCTTTAAGAGCTTTGCACTAACATACTCCTGTGAAAGGTTTTTGTCAGCTTCAGTCTTGCTGATTTTATGAACAAACTCATAACTGGTGATGACGAGGTGCGAAAAGACGAGAGTGTACGCCGCTTCTCTGCCCTGTCATCGTAACTCTGATGGATAAATGAGTCCCACAAAAGGACACATGCCCCTCGAGTAGTGTTCGTTTTTCCCCTCATAAAGACAAAGGTTTCTTGTAGGTTGTTCGGAGGGTGAGCGAGGTAATGAGAGGACAGAATCAACTGACACAGGTGTTTAGTCTCAAAGCCAAGGACAAATTGAACCAGCAACATTAAGAACTCACATAATTGCATCACACGGCTATTCTGAGCTTCAGTTTCCGTTCTCCCTTGCAGAAAGGTGAGCATGCGGAAGGCAAACGGAGAAAGGACTTTGTCAAGAGGTTTGTTTTGTTCCCTCTCTGGTGCCGACGACTGAAAGAGCCATTCAGAGATGTTAAGCCCAACAATTCAATGAGCTTCAATGTACAGCTGCTCTTTTGTAGCTCTTTTATGTGTTTCAAAGGAAGGGTGTGGTGGAACATATATGTCATGACGTAGCCGGAGCTGAAGGCGTGTTGGACTGATGTGCTGAAATGTTGGTTTTGGCACCGTTGTGTTGATTCTTGGAGACCCACCATTGTTAGAGAACACCGTCTTTTCCCCCATTGAAATGCGGCCTTTGTGTTGTCTAAGTCCATTCAATCAGTTATCAGCAGGTAACAAAGCAGACCACCCACCGCTGCCATCCTCTTACACTTGGCCTTCAGATGCCTGGTGAAATCAGAAAGACTGCATTCATATTATCCATTGACAATTGATTCAAAATAACAACAAATCCCAGCAAGCAATAGCCATCATTTCACCGTCTAGGTTAACTATAGAACCGATACAGTCCGGCCCTGAGTAACACACTTCTAGCCGAAATAACCTTGAATTTGGTTACATGTCATTTTTGCCAAAATAACTTGCGAGATGTACGATATTCCATCATGTAAGCAAAGTCAACAGTGATTACAAGGTGATTGGTTTCATGTCTTTGACATGTTATATGTGTAGATGACTAGTGTATTCTTGGGCTATGGTTAGACGTCTATTCAATTTTCACTGACAGCCTAATTTCGCCTTGTTTTAGTCTAGACGTCAGGGCTGTGTTTGGACGGCTATTAGACATCTTTTAAACGCAAAATTGCTTGCTGGGATACTTTATGATAGTACTTACCAGGGCACTTTCTGAGGGCAGGCACCAGGATTAAGAAAGCTATCACTTGATTAAATGTGTTGATATCTGTCTGTTTTTTCTTCTCAGCACCGGTTATGGTGAATGTCTCCTGGACGAGCCCTCAGGCCGGACGTATAACCTTCCCAACCAGCTGCCAGGTCAACTCTACAACGCCAACCGGCAGTGTGAACTCATGTTCGGTCCCGGCTACCAAGTCTGTCCGTTCATGGTACAACATCTAAATATACTTCGACAATGGATTCCAAATGTACTGTATCAGTGACACCTTAACTTACTGAGCACCCTGTTAGCAAGAGATCCTGAAACAGTGTTCCTTTGTGCATTGCTCTGTCATCCTTTTGGGAGTCTGTTTAGTCATTTAACGACCAGGGAGACTGTTTTTAGGGAACCCAACTGCTCTTAAGTTGTCCTGTTGCTCATCATTTCTTCTGGTGATTTGGTTCTTGTAGTCTCAAAGCTCATTTAACTAACCATCTGAACCCATTGTCCATACTAGTGACTCAACTGTATTTAGCTTTGTACCCAAGTCAAGGGAACTTACAGGTACTTGGGATGGGTTTAATAATATTCAAGTCATTATTTCTTCCCATTATTTTTTCCCTAGTCATTGGATTCTTGTAGTCTCACAGCTGAATTAACTAACCATCTGAATCCATACTAGTGACCCGACTATATTTAGGTTTCTAGCCGAGTAAAGGGAAGTCTAAGGTACTTGAGAAGGGTTAGTGTAACAATGTTCAAGTTCAGGGAAGAAAGAGGCGGGAACTGGTAAAAGTTCAACGTAAAACTTTAATCACAAAATAAACAAATTGAAAGTAAAGCGGCAGCCCCTCATGGACGTCTGCCGCATATAAACATAATAAAACAGAACATAAACATCCCAGGCCTGGTCCTCTCTGGTCCTTTACTGTCGTCACTCCTCCTTTTATCCTTCCTGAGCTCCTCCGTGGGACTAGAGTCCAGTGTGGCACTCATTAGCACTTGCGTATCCAGCCTTGCTCCGTTCCCACGGCTCTTGGCCTGCCCTGCTTGCTACAGTTAGATTTACTATTGTTCAAGTCTTTATCTCTGCAGTTTCTGTCAGGACTACTATCGTCAAATACGATTGACAATTATCATACAGTTTGGATTGGCGGTCTGGTTCTGCTCTGGGCAGCCTAGCATGGATAAGAGCAGGAGAGCAGCAATAACCCCCCTTAGGGTGAACAGAACAGAACCAAGGATGGAGGAGGGTAACTAGCTCCTGAGAAACGCGTAGCTGCTGATAATACTGAAGGAGCTTATATATGGATGCTGTGATAGGCCTATAGGTAGACGTGGATCAGCTGATGCGAGCTTGACTAACGTGACCTGCCAGAACTGACGCTACCCTTGGTTTTCCTGTTGTTCATTATTTCTTCTGGTCAATGGGTTCAAGGGAACTCTCGGGTACTTGGGAAGGGATTGATTTACCAATGTTCAAGTCATTGTTTCTCCAGTTCTGACTGAAGTGACTCTTGCCGATTGCAGAAACAGTGCAAGCGTCTCTGGTGCACCAGTGCGGAGGGCGATGTCGGATGTCGTACGCAACACATGCCTCTCGCTGATGGGACCGAATGTGGCTATGGAATGGTAAGACACTTTCCCTACGCTTCCATCCCTGTGTTTTTGTCTGGCGGTCAGTCGTGCGTTAAACTGAAATGTCAAAGCTGATGAGGATGGTAATGTGAGCTTGCATAGCTGGTTTACTTCGAGAACTCATTCTTGCCTGTGACATTAGCAGCCTAAACACTGAGTCAGATTCATTTAGGGGTATTTGTTTAATCCCACGTCTAACAAACTGGAACGACAAGAGCTACAAGATAATCTGTGAAAGAAAATCAGTTGGCAGAATATAGTGGGTGTACATAAACTGGAGAGTCTGTCCTGTAGGTATCGTGATCTTAGCTTGTTTTCTCTCACCTCTCGTATGCAATGCTAATTAGCCACATTTAGTTCATTGCTGCTGGATCTTTGAGAGCTGAGAACCGAGGTGAAGTATCAAGCCTTTGAAACCAAACGCCACCCGCAGCTCACCTTGTTGTGAACCCGTGACCCCCAAACCTCTTTACGATGTGGGTGAGTGGGTCACTGGTCAGAGGAGTTTTAGAGAGTCTTGTGTTTAGAGCAACACAAAAGACACTACATTCAGAGAAGAGAGCTGCAGAAGGAGGGGGTCCGTTTTCCTTCTTTTTAACCCTTTAACTGCAGGGAAACTACTGGAACAAGCCTTTCTGAGTGAATCAAATGTTAACTGAGGTAGGCAGTATCTTAATCCAACCAAAACAACCTCAATCAGGCTAGTGGATGGGAAAGCTGAAACCTTTCTCGTTCTCATTAACCGTGGGACTGCCGTGCAGTACGTGAAGCCCTGTGGAGGAAGGAGAGCGAGGAGCGTTTGTTCGTTGTTCTCGGTGTCGTCTGATTAAAGCCACAAGGGCATGAAAGAGTTCATGTCCGTGTTAAACTTATAATCATTGCTCGTTAGCAAAACAGACCTCCCATTTTGACTAGTGCTTTAATCGTATATCTATTAATCCTTTAGTGTTCTGGTGACTAATGTTTTAATAAAAGCAGTGTTCGCTCAAACTAACAACATGAAGAGATTTATGTGAAAAGATTAATTTGGGGATGAATTATCTTGTGGTTTGCAAACAGTTTCTCTTCAGGATCCAGAATTTACATTAGATGGCAATTCAAAATTAGAGCCAAACTTGCATATCATACAAAAGTAAACAATAATGCTATTTTATTGTCTAATAATCATTTTGACTCAGTGTTGAAACAATTTCATGGCAGGTTTTTCATTGTTGTTTATATTTTATTACTTTATTTAATATATTATTATATTATAAAATAATATATAAATAAAATTATATATTATTTATATATTATTTACACATTTATGTCACAATAATATAAATTATAATGTTATTAATACTTTGAGCTTTTGATTTGTTTATGCCTCTTATATTATGCTGGTTTCATACACTAGTCTACCAAAACTAATATCAATACCAATAATAATATCCTTATTTCCTCTTATAGTTAATGCCATCTGGGTCACATTTCCTAAAACTGCACATTTATTCATGGTCAACCAGTGCATGTTGACATCTTGTTTAATTTGACAAGCTTCTTCCAAGTGACAGATGAATGTGAGCCAAACTTCCGATCAGATGCATGGATTTTCAACAGAATAGATAGGAAGTGATTCATACTGCGTTTTTTATATACAGGACTTTGCTGTCCGAGTTCTTATATTATATAATTTGCTGATTGAGAACTGAATCACGACCCACCAGTTTAGGAGTGTTGTTATATTTCATGCCAAGCGGAATAGTTACTGCGTGACTCTTTACAAAAACAGGGACACAAAGGGTCTCTTTTGTCGGGCTCCTACCCCTCGTGGCCCCTGCACCTTTGTTTGTGGTGCTGAGTGCCTGGTGTCACCTCCTCATGGGGCCGTTTGAAGTGGCAGAAGTTGAAAGAAAAGTGGCTCTCGGTCTCGGCTCACCTGCCTGTCTCGAGCTCTTTAATGTGGGAAGGTCCTCACGAAGGCTTGTTCAAAATATCTTTCTCTGTCTCTCTTCTCTCTCATTTATCTCCAAACATCGGCCGTTTGATCCCGTTTAAGCTGGTAAATGGACCACTATGTACATAAATGGTACTCGGGAAATGCATGAGTTCTACCAGAGCTGCAGAAGAGCGACGTGATGGACCCATAATTGCTTTGATTCTTTGTGGTCCCCTAAACTTTCCCCCTTGTCCCTCGGCCTCTCTCTGTCCTTGATTCCCTCTCCTACAGTTTCCCTCTCGTTCATCCTCTGTCTCGCAGGGCACTGGAGTGAGTAATGTGGTCACATGACCCCAGCGGCCTGTCTGTCATCCGGCTCAGTGAGCCCTGTGCTAACAAGGGCGTCCCATCACTTGCCATCTATAAATACCAACACCTCCCTCCCTCCCTTCGCAGTGAGAGAGCACAGGCTTGGGCCGCAGTCAATCCGGCTCCTGTCATCTCCAGGGAGAGCGGCCTGCCATCCAGAGGCTCCTTTGAAGAGCCCAGCCGGCATGAATACGTGCTCCCGGGAGGCTTTCAAAAGCACAAGAACTGGGGGGGTTTGAAGACCCTGTTGAGAAGACCACCAACATGGTTTTGTGTTTAGATCCTGGCATCCCAATCAGGCTTCTTAACTTGCTTAACAAGCAAAACTCAAACTTGGTCTTTAATTGAATTGTCTTAAGGGGAACTGCGTGCAAAGTTAGCAGGGAGCTGGAGGTAAAACATAAACTAGCTGGTTAACTGAGTCTGTTTATTGGTGCAGAATGGCCAGTAAATATGCTTGTAAATGAAGTGCTTGTATTTGCACTGATTATTATCAGCTCTTCCCATAAGATTTATGTCTGGAGGTACAAAAGACACTATTGTGTATATAACCTGTCCTCGTCTCAGTCTTATAAACATCTGGCATTAGAGAATTTGCTGTAGAGTTCCCAATAAGGCTTTTTAACTATATTATACTTGCTTAACTAATGATCCACAAACTTGGTCTTTAATTGAATTGTCTAAAGGGGAACTGTAGGTAAAGTTAGCATGGAGCTGGTGGAGATTGTGTTGTTAAACTAGCTGGTTAATGGAGTCCATTTATAGGCACAGATAAATATGCTTGTAAAGGAAGTGCTTGTATTTGTTTCCTCTTCCAATAAGATTTATGTCTGGAGGTACAGTAGACACTATTGTGCATCTAACAGTGTATATAACCTGACCTCGGTTAAAGAAAAACACTGTCTTGTAAACACCAGAGGGTCTCATTTATAAAAATGTGCGTAGGATCCTTACTAAAAATGTATGTGCGCCCAAAAGCCAAATAATATTCAAAACCGTGTGTACGCCAGAACCTGCGCAGAATTCCCTTTATAATCCCAGTCAGCGGAAGATTGTGCGCACATGCGTCTCCTCCCCGAAATAACCAAATATGAGCTGACGACGCCTCGTTTTACTATGCAGATCCTCATCTGCATATCATTTGCATATGCATATTCATCCACGTTTAACGGTACAAGACATTAGGAAAATATGAGATATGGATGTGCCGTCACACACATTACATTGCTAAAAATCATTTAGTAGCCGATCCTTGCCTTGTTTTTGAATTAATAAATCAAAATAGTATAAAATACATTTCAGAAAAAGTTTTCCTCTGGCACAATAGTATTTTTAATTGCTTTATATTTTTAATGGAAACAAATAGGCCTTATTGTACATTATTGATAATTATTTGCATGAAAATATTCTGCTATTATAACACGCTAAGCAAACATTAAAACACAGCATGCAACAGGAAAAGTGTTCAAAAGCAGCGCATACACTACAAATATGTCTATTTATTAGAATATTAAAAATGTTGTAACTTCTCGGTAATGATTTCAGGTAATTTAAGTGCTTAACTCCATTAATGAGAATGGCATGTTTAATCTAAATGATTCAGATCAGAAATCATTCTTTCATTTATTTAAACTGTTGTTGTGAACATGCACTGTATTTATGATTAGGACTCATAATGAATAATAAAGTAGTTTTCCTTCATCTGTTTTTACAGTGGCATACGCCTGTTTCAGGGCCTGTTTTGTGCGACGCAACGCTTATAAATGAAGGCGTTGGAGAATTTGCTTTAGATCCCGAGTTCCCAATAAGCGGGATAATGTACATCCAGCCGGTTGTTATCTCAGAATAAACCCGACAGGGTGATCAGGATCAGGTCTTCATCAGCCTGAACACACACACAGACACACACACACACACACACACACACACACACCTGAAGGGGTTTATTCTGAGATAACAACCGGCTGGATGTACATTATCCGCTTATTACACAGATATTTGCCACATAAGTACATAATGAGACACAAAATATTAAACCTGTGTTTCTGTATTTAGCGGCTGTTATCTGGGAATATCACACCGCTGGATGGCACGATTGACCAATCAGAATCAAGTATTCCACAGAGCCGTGTAATAAGGCTTTTTAACTTGCTTAACTAACGAACCTCAGACTTGTTTTTTAACTGAGTTGTCTAAACTGATGTTTTCAGCAGAGGAACTGCAGGGAAAGTTAGCAGTATGGCGTTAAACTGTGAACTAGCTGGTTTATTGGTGCAGAGTGGAAGTATCCCCATAAAGACGCTTATAAATGTAACAGTCAAATCATAATTGTGCTTGTATTCGGTTCCTCTTCCAATAAGTTTAGTGTACAATAGACACTATTGTGTGTGTAACCGGCTGGGCTCAGCACCACCCTCACCTGTCCTCGTCTCGGCAGTTAGAGAAGGAGACTGGAGTCTTGTAAACGTCTGGCGTTCGGAGGGTTTGTTGGCGCGGTTCTTCGGGTTGGCTGGGGTTCCTGGCAGCGGTTCTGGGATCGGTCCTCCTCCGTGTGGATCACTTGTCACTTCTCCTGCTAATCTGCACGTGTTTCCAGTATCGGCGGCCCGGGATCTGATTTTCAGCATTGAGTTGTTGGTGCGGTTGCCAAGTAATGGAGGTGAAGGTGCGATCGTGGCTGATTGTCGCTTGTCGAATGGCTTGCGTATTTTGTTTCACATTTATTTAACCAGGAAAGTCGATTAAGAACAGGTTAGTGATGCGTTGTCTTCTATGAAGAGCTTGCTAATAATGAATTATAGCTCCATCTATACTTATAAATAAGTATTACTATTTTATAAATATATTTATAAAGACTTATTAAGACCTATACAGCATTATATAGTTACATTTGTATTATTGTTTACATGCATTTGCTTTTTCAATGCACATACTCATAATCCATTATACACTGATTTAGAAGTATTAATTAGCCAGTCATATGGTTCGATGAATGTATGTATTAAGATGCAGCCTGCATTGCTATAATGTTTTTATATTATAGTTACAATTACTTTTTAGTAATTCAGATTATTTCTGAATAAATACTTATTGTGTGATAATACAGTTATTATCCTCTATAAATGCATCATTGATGGCTTTAAGTAAAGTGAAAACATAGGATGCAATTTTCCTAAAGCAAATGATAAGAAATCATGCTTCAGAAAGACATAGATGATAGAAGTTATAGTTTAGAAGTGTTTATTAAAAACTGAAAAGCAGATATGGAAGGTGGGATGTGTTGTTGTTATCATATTTTGAAGGATTCTCCGAGGAAGAGGCCATACAATCCTCAACATGTGGCTTGTGGTGTGACATCTGTGCGCTTCTACATGTTTTGAGGATAAAAGTGTGTGTTTTTTTCAGTCGGTGACGCAGTGTGTGTGTGTGTGTGTGTGGAGTGTGCACCTCCTGTTCTGTGGGTTGTAGTCTGTCATTAACATCTAAAGGGATTTACTTCAGTACATCAGCTGTTCAGTTCACGTGTCACACATCAACAGTGAGGAACGCACATCATCTGCTGTTTTGTCCTTCTAATGTCTGACATTTGATGCTTATGAATCAATGTTTTGGGCATAGGAATTATCCTTAGTGTGCATATGCAAATGTCCTGTTCATCCTTCAGGTGTGTATTCAAGAGGGTGACGGACTTAGATTCAAATATCTGCCATTAATCAAGACTTGCATTATTATTCCGTTAGCCGCTATAAACTTGTCAACAGTTTAAACTATTTGAACTAACTTGCTTCACAAACTTCTCTGCAAACTGGTGTTGTGTTGTGGCAATAGTTGCCCTGAAACAGAAACTGACCACAGAAGAAGAAGAATGATGGTGATGATAATGAAGATGATGATGATGAAGATGATGAAGAAGAAGATGATGATGATGGTGATGATGATGAAGATGATGAAGAAGAAGAAGAAGATGATGATGATGATGAAGATGGTGATGGTGATGAAGATGATAATGGTGATGAAGATGATGATGATGATGATGATGGTGATGATGAAGATGATGATGATGATGATGAAGATGATGATGATGATGATGATGATGAAGATGATGATGATGATGATGATGAAGATGATGATGATGATGATGAAGAAGATGATGAAGATGATGAAGATGATGCGCCTCTTGTGGCGACACTGAGGAATCACTTCTTGCAATCATACTTGCATGATATTTCTGTCCATCCATTCATCATTCTATCGATTCATTCATCCATCTATCCATCTGTCCATCAATCATTCCATCCATCCATCATCCATCAATCGATCCATCAATCAATCCATTTGTCCATCAATCTTTCTGTCATTTGTTCTATCCATCCATCCATCCATCTGTCCATCAAATTATCCATCCATCCATCAATCAATCGTTCCATCCATCCATCCATCCATCTGTCCATCAATCGTTCTGTCCTTTGTTCCATCCATCATTCATCCATCATTCATCAATCATTCTGTCCATCCATCCATCATCCATCCTCCATCCATCCATCCATCATCCATCATTCATCCATCATCCATCGACCCATCCATCCATCCATCCATCATCCATCATCCATCATCCATCATCCATCATCCATCATCCATCCATCATCCATCATCCATCATCCATCCATCCATCCATCATCCATCCATCATCCATCCTCCATCATCCATCATCCATCCATCATCCATCATCCATCCATCATCCATCATCCATCCATCATCCATCATCCATCATCCATCCACCCATCCATCATCCATCCATCATCCATCCATCATCCATCATCCATCCACCCATCCATCCATCCATCCATCATCCATCCATCATCCATCCATCATCCATCATCCATCATCCATCATCCATCATCCATCCACCCATCCATCATCCATCATCCATCCACCCATCCATCATCCATCATCCATCCATCATCCATCCACCCA
>NW_026606635.1:415000-417500 GCF_029890125.1 Rhinichthys klamathensis goyatoka
GTGGAGTTGCAGTGTATGGAGTCGCAGTGTGTGTGGAGTTGCAGTATGTCGAGTTGCAGTATGTCGAGTTGCAGTGTGTGTCGAGTTGCAGTGTGTGTCGAGTTGCAGTGTGTGTCGAGTTGCAGTGTGTGTCGAGTTGCGCTGTGTCGAGTTGCAGTGTGTGGAGTTGCAGTGTGTGGAGTTGCAATGTGTGGAGTTGCAGTGTGTGGAGTTTCAGTATGTCGAGTTGCAGTGTGTGTCGAGTTGCAGTGTGTGTCGAGTTGCAGTGTGTGGAGTTGCAGTGTGTGGAGTTGCAGTGTGTGGAGTTGCAGTGTGTGTCGAGTTGCAGTATGTCGAGTTGCAGTGTGTGGAGTTGCAGTGTGTGGAGTTGCAGTGTGTGTCGAGTTGCAGTATGTCGAGTTTCAGTGTGTGGAGTTGCAGTATGTCGAGTTGCAGTGTGTGTCGAGTTGCAGTGTGTGTCGAGTTGCAGTATGTCGAGTTGCAGTGTGTATCGAGTTGCAGTGTGTGGAGTTGCAGTGTGTGGAGTGGCAGTGTGTGAAGTTGCAGTATGTCGAGTTGCAGTATGTAGAGTTGCAGTGTGTGTCGAGTTGCAGTGTGTGTCGAGTTGCAGTGTGTGGAGTTGCAGTGTGTGGAGTTGCAGTGTGTGGAGTTGCAGTGTGTGGAGTTGCAGTATGTCGAGTTGCAGTGTGTGTTGAGTTGCAGTGTGTGACGAGTTGCAGTGTGTGGAGTTGCAGTGTGTGGAGTTGCAGTGTGTGGAGTCGCAGTGTGTGTGGAGTTGCAGTATGTCGAGTTGCAGTGTGTGTCGAGTTGCAGTGTGTGTCGAGTTGCAGTGTGTCGAGTTGCAGTGTGTGGAGTTGCAGTGTGTGGAGTTGCAATGTGTGGAGTTGCAGTGTGTGGAGTTGCAGTGTGTGGAGTTGCAGTATGTCGAGTTGCAGTGTGTGTGGAGTTGCAGTGTGTGTGGAGTTGCAGTGTGTGGAGTTGCAGTGTGTGGAGTTGCAGTGTGTGGAGTTGCAGTATGTGGAGTTGCAGTGTGTGGAGTTGCAGTGTGTGGAGTTGCAGTGTGTGGAGTTGCAGTATGTCGAGTTGCAGTGTGTGTGGAGTTGCAGTGTGTGTGGAGTTGCAGTGTGTGGAGTTGCAGTGTGTGGAGTTGCAGTGTGTGTGGAGCTGCAGTGTGTGTCGAGTTGCAGTGTGTGGAGTTGCAGTGTGTGTCGAGTTGCAGTGTGTGGAGTTGCAGTGTGTGTGGAGTTGCAGTGTGTGTCGAGTTGCAGTGTGTGTCGAGTTGCAGTGTGTGGAGTTGCAGTGTGTGTCGAGTTGCAGTGTGTGGAGTTGCAGTGTGTGTGGAGTTGCAGTGTGTGTGGAGTTGCAGTGTATGGAGTTGCAGTGTGTGGAGTTGCAGTGTGTGTGGAGTTGCAGTGTGTTTGGAGTTGCAGTATGTGGAGTTGCAGTGTGTGTGGAGTTGCAGTGTGTGTGGAGTTGCAGTGTGTGGAGTTGCAGTGTGTGTGGAGTTGCAGTGTGTGGAGTTCCAGTGTGTGGAGTTGCAGTGTGTCGAGTTGCAGTGTGTGTCGAGTTCCAGTGTGTGTCGAGTTGTAGTGTGTGGAGTTGCAGTGTGTGTCGAGTTGCAGTGTGTGTCGAGTTGCAGTGTGTGTCGAGTTGTAGTGTGTGATTCACTCATGAGTGTGAATGTGTTTTTGTGATGTCGCTCCAGAGAAGCATTTGCATGTGTTTAGCTGTGAGTGTAAAACACTGGTGTGTGACGCGGTGAAGCAGTTCAGTCCATATTTAGCTCGTTCTCAGAAACATCCCGTCAGACAAAAGCAAAATCACACCAGACCTATGACACACACACACTACTGAACTCACACTGTGTGTTTCTTCTGTCTGACATCTTACAGCCTCTGAGAAACACGGAGATGTTCCAGATGAAGCGAGCTCGTGAAACACAGATGCAGGTTAGCGTTAGCATTAGCGTTAGCTGGCTCTGAATATGAGCTCAGTTATGCAGCGACACACACAGTTACACACTTAGCCTGTGTTTATAGAGCTCTTTCAGTGTGTGAGGGGTCATTTCTCAACAACACACTGCAGACAGGGGCGTTCAGGTGCAACACAGCGCGCAGCTCCGTGATCAGCCGCGTCGTTTTGTTTTATTTTATTTTATTTTATTTTATTTTATTTATTTTTTATTTTATTTTACTTATTTTTTTATTTTACTTATTTTTTTATTTTATTTTATTTTACTTATTTTTTTATTTATTTTAGTTTAGTGTTTTTAGTTTTTAGTTTAGTTTAGTGTTTTTTATATAGTTTTTTGTGTTTAGTTTAGTTTAGTGTTTTGTTTTTAGTTTAGTTTAGTGTTTTGTTTTGTGTTTAGTTCAGTGTTTTTTTATATAGTTTTTTGTGTTTAGTTTAATTTTGTTTTACCGACTCTCTCACACTGTCAACATTTTTGCTTTTAATAACTTTTTTCACAAGATAGTGCACTTGTTTGCCAAGGTCAGTG
>NW_026606635.1:427500-445000 GCF_029890125.1 Rhinichthys klamathensis goyatoka
TGTTACAGTGATGGTATCAGATGATAATACTATGGTCCTCTGATATATGCTAGACATTCTGAATGGTTTCCATATTCACATGCTATGATATTTGCATTGTACTTCAATGAAGAACACACATTTAAACACACTCAGAAAAACAGAAAACGTCTCGGGTTACGTATGTAACCCTTGTTCCCTGAGAAAGGGAACGAGACACTGCGTCGGTGACGACACTAGGGGAACGCCCTTCAGCGTAGCACGTCTGAATTTATGAATGAAACCGAATCCAATCCTATTGGCGTTGCGTGATGACGTAGCGTGTGACGGCATACACGGATGTGTACAAAAGCACGCCGGCACACAGAAAATGTCAGCTTTTGCTATGAAGCAAGTGCTCTAAGCAGGGTGAGGCGTGGCGAACCGACGCAGTGTCTCGTTCCCTTTCTCAGGGAACAAGGGTTACATACGTAACCCGAGACGTTCCCTTTCGAGGGAACTCGAACTGTGTCGGTGACGACACTAGGGGAACGAAATACCCACTATGCCACAACGAACCCCGCTCATCCTAGTGTGAAGCTGTCTTCAGGCACAACTTAGGACGAAAGCACTCGTGCACCGGGTGTAGAGGGAAGGTCCAGACTGTAAAACCTCATGAATGTGTGCGGAGTGGCCCAGCCAGCCGCCTCACATATGTCATGTATGGAAACCCCTGAAAGGAGGGCTCTAGAGGACGCCATGCCTCTGGTGGAGTGAGCCCTCACGGCCATAGGTGAAGGCAAATTGCGCACCTGATAGGCCAGGGCAATAGTCTGAACGATCCAGTTGCTGATGGTCTGCTTAGAGGCGGGAAGCCCCTTCTTGGGAGACCCAAAACACACCAGCAACTGGTCCGACTTCCGCCATGAGGAGGACTTCTGGATGTAATACTGAAGTGCTCTGACAGGGCAGAGCAGATGAAGTCTCTCCTCATCCGCCGTCACATGAGGCGGAGGATGAAATGCCTGCAGAACCAAAGGCCGTGCCACATTAGATGGCACCTTGGGCAAATAGCCAGGCCTGGGGTGAAGGATAGCCTTAATGTTGCCGGGAGCAAACTCCAAGCACTCATTGGAAATAGAGAGCGCCTGGAGATCTCCTACCCTCCTCAGAGAAGTAATAGCCAACAAAAAGACCACCTTAAATGAAAGGTTCTTGGCCTCAGCCGACTCCAATGGTTCGAAGGGGGCCTCGGCCAGCCCTTCGAGCACCACTGCCAGATCCCAAGAGGGAACCCTGGTGCGAGTCGCAGGTCTCATCCTCCAGGCTCCACGGAGGAAACGTACGACCAGGTGATGCCTCCCCAGAGGACCATCACTCAGAGGAGCGTGGAAAGCCGCAATGGCAGCCACATAAACCTTGAGTGTGGACGGGGTAAGCCCTTTCCGATTGGGGGAAAGGCGTACAGACGCAGCCTCGGCCACGTCTGCACAATGGCATCCAACCCCAGCGGGGCTGGATGTGTGAGGGAGAACCACAGTGGACAGTGTGTCGTCTCTCGAGACGCAAATAGGTCCACTTCCACTGGGCCAAACCTCTCGCATATTAACTCCACCACCTCGGGGTGGAGTCTCCATTCCCCGGGCCTCAGCCGCTGCCTCGACAGCATGTCTGCTCCCTGGTTCTGGTCCCCCGGGACATACATCGCCCTGAGAGACGACAGTCTCCGCTGGGACCACAGGAGGATCTGATGCGCCAGTCTGCACAGAGGGCGCGACCTCAGACCCCCCTGATGATTTAAGTAAGATACCACCGACATGTTGTCGGATCTTACTAGGACATGGCGACCATGGAGGTCTGGCAGAAAGCTCCTCAGAGCCCGGAACACCGCCAACATTTCTAGGCAATTTATGTGCCAAGAGGAATGTTGGTCCTGCCAGAGACCTCTCGTAAAACGGCCGTCCATGACCGCGCCCCAGCCCGTGAGGGAGGCGTCTGTCGAAATAGATATTCGGTGACACGACGCTCCCAGCCTGGGACCCTTGGACAAGAACCAAGGCTTCTTCCAAATTGATAGGGAACGAAGGCATCTGCGCGTAACCCTTATCAAGCGGAATGGATTTCCCCTCGGGGAAAACCCCTTGGCTCTTAACCACCACTGCAGGGCTCTCATGTGCAGCAGGCCAGAAGGTATCACGCTGGACGCTGCTGCCATTAGACCCAACACTCTCTGAAAGTGTTTGACAGTGACGGCCTGGCCTAGCTTCATCCTGGACACTGAGGTCAGGATAGACTCGATCTGAGCAGGAGACAATTGTGCCTGCATCGTGACTGAGTCCCACACCACTCCCAGGAACGTGGTTCTCTGGGCTGGTGTCAACACGCTCTTCTTCGTGTTGAGTCTCAACCCCAGGCTCTGGATGTGGGCGAGGACGACATCTCGATGCCGAATCGCCAGCTCTCTCGACTGTGCCAGTATTAACCAGTCGTCGATGTAATTGAGCACCCTGATGCCCTCGAGCCTCAGGGGTGCTAGAGCTGCATCCATGCACTTGGTAAAGGTGCGAGGGGAGAGTGCTAGGCCGAACGGAAGAACCCGATATTGGTAAGCTTCGCCCCCGAAAGCAAACCTCAGGAACCTCCTGTGACATGGAAGGATGGAGATGTGGAAGTAGCCGTCTTTTAGATCTATCGTGACAAACCAATCCTCGGATTGGATTTGATTCACGATAATGGGAATAGTGAGCATTTTGAACCTGAATCTCCTCAGAGACCGATTCAGATGCCTCAGATCTAAAATTGGACGCAACCCTCCATCCTTCTTTGGAACTATGAAGTACCGGCTGTAGAACCCGGACTCTCTGACTAGTGGGGGAACACGCTCTATGGCCCCTTTTTCTAGCAGCGAGTTGACTTCCTGTCCCAACACCAGACCCTGCTCTGGGCGCACTAACGTCCAGACCACCCCGTTGAATTTTGGTGGGCGGACCTGGAACTGTAGTCTGTACCCAATTTCCACAGTGCGCAGGACCCATGGAGAAATATTCGTGAGGTTTTGCCATGCCTCTGCGAAATTCACCAAGGGAACCAGCCCCTCGGGGCTGGTGTCCAGTGTTTTGTGTAAGCCCTTGGCGGCACCCTGAAGCGGAAGACCGGCAGGGGAAAACCGACAACGACCCACAGTGTGCGAGCGCGAACGCTGTCTGACTGCAAGCCTTTGGGGCAGAAAAGACAGCGTGTGCTCGCTGGAAGCTGGCGCGTCCCGATGCGTCAGAGACGGCGGGATACTGACGCCAGCTTCCTGAGGGCCCGACGAGAGAGGGGACCTCGGTCGCTCTCTCTCGGGGGGGGCGGCCCTTGGAGGTCCCACAGGAGTTAGGACCTCTTTCCCTTCGCCTTCCTGGACTGGATGACGGTCCTCAGATCCGTCCTTCCAGAAGGCTGTGGGTGAGAGCGCTGCCTAGGGTCCCAAGCTGATTGAGGGGGACCTCTAGAAGCGACACTCCCTCTTTGGCCCTGGCGATAGGAGCTGGATGACGGCTGTGGCTGTTTTGACCCTCTAGCAGCCGACTTCCTAGACCTCGACCGGCGAGGGAGATATTGCCTAAACGCTTCACTCTGCTTTTTTAGTGTCCTGAAATCTGTCGACGACAGCATTAACCGCCTCGCCGAACAGACCAGAGGTACAAATGGGTGCATCAAGAAGAAAAGCCCTGTCCTTCTCCTTGATGCCAGAGAGATTAAGCCACAGATGCCTCTCCGTGGTTACCAGAGCTGACATGGAGCGGCCGATGGCGCGGGCCGTCTCCTTGGTAACCCGGAGAGACAAGTCTGTGGCTTTACGAAGCTCGGCAACATCCTCCCTAGTAGGACCCTCGCCCTGGTCCATGTCTTTTAAGAGGTCGGCCTGGTACGCCTGCAGAATGGCCATCGTGTGCAGGCTCGCACCAGCCCGACCTGCCGCCATATAGGCTCTGCCCACCAACGCAGATGTAGTGCGACATGGCTTGGAGGGCAGCGCCGGCGTCTTAAGGGACGATGCAAGATCGGGTGAGAGGTAACTGGCTAAAGCTTCCTCAACCCGTGGCATCGTTCCATAACCATTCTCTCTAACCCCCATAATGTCACTATAGTTCAACATCGGGGGGTTAGACAGGCGCGCTGAAAAGGGCCTGTTCCAGGATTTACACAACTCGTTGTGTAAATCCGGGAAGAACGGTAGAGACCGGCGTGGAGGATGTGCACGGTGCTGCAGGAAGCGCTCGTCGAGTTTACTTCTGACTCGCTCTTCCTGCCTCTTCTGTGGCCAACTAATATGCAGTTTAGTCACAGCCCGTGTCACTACCTCCAAAAGCTCATTATAGCTGGGCGCAGTTTGTGTGTGTGTGTGTGCTTCATGCAGATCCCCCTCCACAATGCTGAGCACATCTAATTCCTCAGAATCAGACAGCTGCAGCACTGGGTCTACATCCCGAACGGGAGAAGCCGCGGAGCGGGCTCCCGAACGGGGGATAGGGGAATCTGAGCTTTCAGATGAGGATTGGGAAAGTGCCTCGGCAGTCCCGACCCCCTCTGAAAGCTCCCTTTGCGAACCCCACGATCTAAGTCGCCGCATCGCCTCGGCAGATGCGGGACCTGAACCGCGGGGAGCGCGCATCTGGCCATCCTCAGAAAATAAAGCCAGACGGGAACGCAGCACTCTCATAGAAAGAGAATCACAGTGGCCGCAAGCAGCCCCCTCGAGAGCTGCTTGGGCGTGCTGCATTCCTAAACAAGCCACACACATCTCGTGTGTGTCCCCAGCCGTGATAAAGCGAGGGCACGGGAACACACAATTTTTAAACTGCTCACTCATTCTCACAATAAATCAGAACTGAGACAAACAACACCAAATAGGACAAACTGATTTCAACACAACACAGAGCGCTTGCTGAATAGCAAAAAGCTGACATTTTCTGTGTGCCGGCGTGCTTTTGTACACATCCGTGTATGCCGTCACACGCTACGTCATCACGCAACGCCAATAGGATTGGATTCGGTTTCATTCATAAATTCAGACGTGCTACGCTGAAGGGCGTTCCCCTAGTGTCGTCACCGACGCAGTTCGAGTTCCCTCGAAAGGGAACTACTGTTAATGAATCTGTATGAGATCGAATTAACGCTAGATGTTTTGCTATAAATTACAGACATGCACCTGAGGACTATTTCAATTTTTTTCTCAGTAATTTCGCTTTATTTCCAGATTCACTTATCGGCTCGTTCTTACGCACTAGAGCTCGTTCACACATGCGCACTCTTCAAACACTACACTTTAAATCTCTTGACAAACTAAAAGACGTAAATGACATTAGTATGTATTCTGAATAAAAGACACAGATTGCACTGAATGTCAGCTTGATTATTTGTCTCAAGATCAGGATTTAAGTCCACATGTCATGCAAACAAGGAACTGCTTCTAACCGCAGGTCGAGATCTGTCGCTCACACACGATGCTGTCGCTCAAACACACTCCTCTGCGATGCTGTTTGCAAATGTTCATTGGAACGATGGTTTCGGGAAACACAGACTCTTTGAACTGCTGCTAACGACAGAACTTGCGACCATAGTTGGCTAACGATGCTTTCGGGAAACACCCGTCTGTCCAGCTCTGATCCTTCTTGTCCTCTGATCTACAGCTCTGTCTGACAGTCAGTCCAACTTTCTCCTGAACGGGAACTTTGTGGTGTCCATGTTTAAAAGGGAAATCACCTTTAAGGGAGCAGAGATTGAGTACAGCGGATCCAACACTACAGTGGAACGGATCAACTGCACACAACGGATTGAGGAGGAGCTCGTGCTGCAGGCAAGTCGAACAACACCAAACACAACCATTATAAAAGTGCTTTGTGACACAATTCGGCATCAAGACTTAAGGCCCTTGCACACTGAGTCCGAAAATTTCATATGCATTTTTTCGTACTGGTCATTCAGTGGCTCTGAATTGTCAAAACAACCATCAAAATTCTTGCTACGGATGCAAAGAACGTGGAAAATCGAACCCGATCCAAAAAAATGTATGACGGATGAAAGTTTCGGATGCAGTGTGCAAACATGATTGACAACAAATATTTCAAGTTAGCTTAAAGTTAGATTTACAGGCTTGTGATCTTCCTGTCGTCTCAGGTGCTGTGCGTGGGAAACCTGTATAATCCTGACGTCAGATATTCCTTCAGTATTCCCTTCGAGGAACAGCGGGAGCAGTTCGGCTGGGATCCGGCAGGCCCGTGGCAGGAGTGCAGTCGCATGTGTCAAGGTTCGGCTTTCTTTCTAGGTCTATTGCCTACACCCACTTTTGGTTTTCTGTCCTTAAATACCTTCTCATCTCTCTCTGGTGTTTCTCATCTCTTTCTCATCTCTCTCTGGTGTTTCTCATCACTCTCTGGTGTTTCTCATCTCTTTCTCATCTCTCTCTGGTGTTTCTCATCTCTCTCTGGTGTTTCTCATCTCTTTCTCATCTCTCTCTGGTGTTTCTCATCTCTCTCTCATCTCTCTCTGGTGTTTCTCATCTCTCTCTAATGTTTCTCATCTCTCTCTGGTGTTTCTCATCTCTTTTTCATCTCTCTCTAGTGTTTCTCATCACTCTCTGGTGTTTCTCATCTCTTTCTCATCTCTCTCTGGTGTTTCTCATCTCTCTCTGGTGTTTCTCATCTCTTTCTCATCTCTCTCTGGTGTTTCTCATCTCTCTCTCATCTCTCTCTGGTGTTTCTCATCTCTCTCTAATGTTTCTTATCTCTCTCTGGTGTTTCTCATCTCTTTTTCATCTCTCTCTTGTGTTTCTCATCTCTCTCTAGTGTTTCTCATCTCTCTCTGGTGTTTCTCATCTCTTTCTCATCTCTCTCTGGTGTTTCTCATCTCTCTCTAGTGTTTCTCATCTCTCTCTAATGTTTCTCATCTCTCTCTGGTGTTTCTCATCTCTTTTTCATCTCTCTCTGGTGTTTCTCATCTCTCTCTGGTGTTTCTCATGTCTTTCTCATCTCTCTCTGGTGTTTCTCATCTCTCTCTGGTGTTTCTCATCTCTTTCTCATCTCTCTCTGGTGTTTCTCTTCTCTTTCTCATCTCTCTCTGGTGTTTCTCATCTCTTTCTCATCTCTCTCTAGTGTTTCTCATCTCTTTCACATCTCTCTCTGGTGTTTCTCATCTCTTTCTCATCTCTCTCTAGTGTTTCTCATCTCTTTCTCATCTCTCTCTGGTGTTTCTCATCTCTTTCTCATCTCTCTCTAGTGTTTCTCATCTCTTTCTCATCTCTCTCTGGTGTTTCTCATCTCTTTCTCATCTCTCTCTAGTGTTTCTCATCTCTCTCTGGTGTTTCTCATCTCTCTCTGGTGTTTCTCATCTCTTTCTCATCTCTCTCTAGTGTTTCTCATCTCTTTCTCATCTCTCTCTGGTGTTTCTCATCTCTTTCTCATCTCTCTCTAGTGTTTCTCATCTCTTTCTCATCTCTCTCTAGTGTTTCTCATCTCTTTCTCATCTCACTCTGGTGTTTCTCATCTCTTTCTCATCTCACTCTGGTGTTTCTCATCTCTTTCTCATCTCTCTCTGGTGTTTCTCATCTCTTTCTCATCTCTCTCTGGTGTTTCTCATCTCTTTCTCATCTCTCTCTAGTGTTTCTCATCTCTCTCTAGTGTTTCTCATCTCTTTCTCATCTCTCTCTGGTGTTTCTCTTCTCTTTCTCATCTCTCTCTGGTGTTTCTCATCTCTTTCTCATCTCTCTCTAGTGTTTCTCATCTCTCTCTAATGTTTCTCATCTCTTTCTCATCTCTCTCTGGTGTTTCTCATCTCTTTCTCATCTCTCTCTGGTGTTTCTCTTCTCTTTCTCATCTCTCTCTGGTGTTTCTCATCTCTTTCTCATCTCTCTCTGGTGTTTCTCATCTCTTTCTCATCTCTCTCTGGTGTTTCTCATCTCTTTCTCATCTCTCTCTAGTGTTTCTCATCTCTCTCTAATGTTTCTCATCTCTTTCTCATCTCTCTCTGGTGTTTCTCATCTCTTTCTCATCTCTCTCTGGTGTTTCTCTTCTCTTTCTCATCTCTCTCTGGTGTTTCTCATCTCTTTCTCATCTCTCTCTGGTGTTTCTCATCTCTTTCTCATCTCTCTCTGGTGTTTCTCATCTCTCTCTGGTGTTTCTCATCTCTTTCTCATCTCTCTCTAGTGTTTCTCATCTCTCTCTAATGTTTCTCATCTCTTTCTCATCTCTCTCTGGTGTTTCTCATCTCTTTCTCATCTCTCTCTAGTGTTTCTCATCTCTTTCTCATCTCTCTCTGGTGTTTCTCATCTCTTTCTCATCTCTCTCTAGTGTTTCTCATCTCTCTCTAATGTTTCTCATCTCTTTCTCATCTCTCTCTGGTGTTTCTCATCTCTCTCTGGTGTTTCTCATCTCTCTCTGGTGTTTCTCATCTCTTTCTCATATATCTCTGGTGTTTCTCATATATCTCTGGTGTTTCTCATCTCTTTCTCATCTCTCTCTGGTGTTTCTCATCTCTCTCTAGTGTTTCTCATCTCTTTCTCATCTCTCTCTGGTGTTTCTCATCTCTTTCTCATATATCTCTGGTGTTTCTAATCTCTTTCTCATCTCTCTCTGGTGTTTCTAATCTCTTTCTCATCTCTCTCTGGTGTTTCTCATCTCTTTCTCATCTCTCTCTGGTGTTTCTCATCTCTCTCTGGTGTTTCTCATCTCTCTCTGGTGTTTCTCATCTCTTTCTCATATATCTCTGGTGTTTCTCATCTCTTTCTCATCTCTCTCTGGTGTTTCTAATCTCTTTCTCATCTCTCTCTGGTGTTTCTAATCTCTTTCTCATCTCTCTCTGGTGTTTCTCATCTCTTTCTCATCTCTCTCTGGTGTTTCTCATCTCTCTCTGGTGTTTCTAATCTCTTTCTCATCTCTCTCCTGTGTTTCTCATCTCTTTCTCATCTCTCTCTGGTCTTTCTCATCTCTCTCTGGTGTTTCTCATCTCTTTCTCATATCTCTCTGTTGTTCCTCATCTCTTTCTCTGTAGTTTAAAGAGAAGTCCCTTAAGCTTCACGTGTGTGTGTGTGTGTGTGTGTGTGTGTTCCTCTGCAGGTGAGCGGCGACGGAAGGCGGTGTGTGTTCGTAAGAGCGATCACCTGGTGGTTTCGGATCAGAGGTGTGAGTATCTTCCTCGACCCAGAGGAGCGACGGAGCCCTGCAATAGCGACTGCGAACTCAGGTACATCCACACAACAGCTCCCGTGTCTTATTCCAGTGCTGAACCAAAAGAAAAACTGAAAGCACATAATCTGCAAACACTGAAATATATTTTTGTTTGATTTGATATTGATTTGATTAACAAAGGGGATCTTGGTTTGGAATAACTAATATTTTGCTAAGTGATTAAGCTTGATTTTCCTTCAGTTAGTGTCAGTACAATTGCATCTCATCTCCAGCAATATAAAATATTGCATAATCTCATCAAAATATTTTATACTTTTGAAATTTGATGGCAACGTGCATCCATATTCTGTGAATTTGACCACCATTTCATCACATCACAATATCCTCCATCATCATCGAGCTTTTACTTTAAATATAATTACACATGCATCACTTCCAATGCATGCATTTGTTTCCCACAGTGTAAAAAAATATTTTTCGAAGTTGTAAATAAGATAATTGAAGTATGATTTAAAACAAAATACTATGCCATCTTGGTCATCCCTTGGGGTGAATACATTAGGTGATATATATGATACTCAAGGTCTCTGCTCCATTCAAGATTTAAGAACACGCTTTTATCTTCCTGGGTCCTCTTATTTTGTTTACTTTCAGCTAAGATCAGCATTAAAAACGTATGGAGTTCCCTGGAATTCTCCCCT
This sequence comes from Rhinichthys klamathensis goyatoka, assembly GCF_029890125.1. Taxonomy (NCBI): domain Eukaryota; kingdom Metazoa; phylum Chordata; class Actinopteri; order Cypriniformes; family Leuciscidae; genus Rhinichthys; species Rhinichthys klamathensis. The sequence continues at coordinate 437,327 of NW_026606635.1, forward strand.
GTTACAATGGATTGCACCATTACTGGGCAGACCTTCTGTCTCTTTAATATATAGTGCACTGATTCAGCATAGTGCCAAGGCTTTACCAATTGAATCCATATGGAACAGGGGGTTGGGGAGTTTAAATATAAACCTAGATTGGAAGAGAATTTGGTACAATCTAAGTAGGACTTCTAAGAACCTAGCTCACCAACTAATTCACTTCAAAACAATACATAGAGCCTACATCACACCTTATAAGAGATTCCAGATGAAATTACAACCTACTCACAACTGTCATATATGTATCACTGCTTCACCTGGAACGTTTTTACACATGTTTTGGGAGTGTCCAGTTATCTCTAAGTTTTGGTTGCATGTAAACTCATCTTTAGCGGATATACTTAACATTTTTTATGTTCCTAATCCTGGTTTCTGTCTCCTTAATGATAATTCTGATATAAATCTAAAGCAAATTCCGTTCAAAATGTTATTCGCAGGGTTTACTTCTGCAAAGAAAACAATTTTGAAAAACTGGTTCTTTCCGGATATGTGTATGAAATCATTCTGGATCCATAGCCTTGTCAACATTGTCAACCTTGAACATACAACTGCGCGACTCAATAAGGCGCGACCAGCGACTGTACAAGCTTGGAACTCTTTCTCATCTAGGATAATCTCTTGGACCAGGGACAACAGCTAGGCAATCTTTGTTGTGAACTATACCTGCCGAATATATTTCCGTTGTTTTATGTATTGTCTTATCATATGTATTGTCTCATTCATCCATTCATTATACCATTGCGATGTTTTTCCTTTTCTTTTTCTTATCCTTATTTTTTTTTCTTTTTTTTTTCTCCTTATATAGTCACATATGATTTTGGAGATGTCTGTAACCCCCCCCCCCCCCCCCCCCCCCACCCCACAGAAAACAATAAAAATGTTGATCACAAAAAAAAAAAAAAAATACTACTAATTTCATGTTTAATATTTAAAAAATGCAAAAGACCTTTTTTGTATTTTTGATTTGATACATAGGCACCTAATTAGCTGGGAGAGTGTGACGTGCAAATAAACCTTTTGGGTTTCTTGGCTAAAAAAGTCAACACAACACAACAGAAAAGCCATGTCTGTGGGACGGCGTTTGAGCAGGTTTGTGTGTGCTCCTCAGGTGGCACGTGGCGGGCCGCAGCGACTGCTCCAGTAAGTGTGGTCCGGGCTCCCGTACGCTGGACGTGGTGTGTATGCGCTACAGTCAGAGCAAGAGTGTGAGTGAGCGTGTGGAGAGCCGTGCCTGCGCAGACCTGCCCAAACCACAGACTCGAGAGGCCTGTCACGGAGACTGTCTGCTCAAGAGCTGGCAATACAGCGCCTGGTCTCAGGTGACACAGATCATACTCTGACTTATTAAAGTGCCCCGATGCTGTTTCAAACGTTGCTCATTTTGTTCTTGATTCTCCTACAAAATGCATAATCTCATAATCACATAATCTCCACTGCAACATCAGCTCTTTCCTCTCAGTGTCTGAAACTGTTTGATCAAGGATTCAGTCTCTCTAAGCCCCGCCTTTCTGAGAACTGCTCTGCTGTGAATGGTCAGATGGCCCAGTCTGCTGTGATTGGTCAGAAACCAGACACACAGTGATACGAACAGTGACGGTGGCGTGGGTTTTCCCGTATCAATCTCATCAAAGTGGATTTGCTTTGTCAGCAGAAAACAGCGTCTTCTCGACACGAACAACACGAACCGAACTCTCCCAGTCTCAGATACACTACAGTGTTTGAGGGCGGAGCTAAGAGACCCTGTTCAGCCAATCAAGACCAGAGGCTGGCATTATGCTAATTAGTTACAAACCTACAGCTGGAAGTGAGACTGAATTACTGACGACTCTTTTCAGTTCAGAATCACTTCTTCTTTTTTAGAGACAAAAACTCTGCACTTTGATCTTTGAAACTTCGCTGACCTTTTACCCACTACATAAAAGGTCATAAAAAAAAAAAAAAAAGCATAATAGGGCACTTTAATAACAATAATAATATAAAAATAGCCCTAAATCCACCTATTGTTTTTCGTGTCAATTTGATCCCATTCTGTTTTCAAACAGCTTGAAACACTGGTTTATTTCTTCTTGAAATTTGGTGGCTATTCCTCTTTTAGTGTCATGAATGTGCATGCAAAGTTTCGATGTGTTTTGGAAAGGCTGTACACATTTTGTTACGGGGTCAAATTGACCCTCCATTGGTTTCCATTCAATTCAATCAACACTTTGAAAAACAGTTAAGAGTCATAAAAACAAAGCAGAAAACACGTTACCCTCGCAGAGGATATTTATATCAAGTACAAATAGCAATAAATACTACTTACAATAAGTACAAATAATGTGAGGTACTATTTATATTTACTTTTAGTTATTTGCACCTAATTTTTACATGAATCTTTAGTGTTTTTCATAGTGATCATGAATTTTGGAGGATCAGTTTGACCCCGACACAACCGTACTTTAGTGTTTCTCCTGATTCTCTGTAAGGTGTTGTGATTGTGTTTGCAGTGCTCGAGGAGCTGTGGACGAGGCGTTCGGACGAGACAGGCGTTCTGTATGAACAATCTGGGCCGGCGGCTGGCGGAGCGAGAGTGTGACGATCAGAGAGTCGTGAGTGAACCCTGCAGTGACGTGCCCTGTCCCGACTGGAGCGCCAGCCCGTGGAGCGAGGTACTGACTCCAAACTCTTCCAAACTCTTCCTATCCTGCCACACTTATCAAACATCAACAGATGATGTGCTCGTCTTTTCTCCTCTACTGTGCCGTATATCTGAGTGTAACGCTTCTGGAACAAGAACAAATGAATCCTATGAAAGCATTTAAAGGTGACCTATAATTCAAAATTGAATTTACCTTGGTATAGTCAAATAACAAGAGTTCAGTGCATGGACATGACATAGAGTGAATCTCAAACTGGACTGTTTTCGCGTTCTCATTTAATTCACGTTTATGAAAAACACCCCTGAAAAACGGTCGGTTCTCCACACAATACCGACTGTGACGCAATAGTCGGGATCATTAATATGTACGCCTCCAAATATTTGCATAATGCCAGCCCTCAATGCCAGGCGGAACTGCGCAGCCGAAGCATGGCAGTTGCTCAGTGTGGATGTACACATGAACACAAAAGTATTTTTTAGTTCCTTCATCTGAGCCTCTGGAGAAACAATGGGTTAATTTTATTTTCTCTGGAAATTTCCAAACATTTCACCGACTGTTTCCTCAACTTGGGCCAATACAGAGCTGGCCTCGGATCGAGCTACCAAGCAACACTTTCTGATGTGTAATTGTTCAAGTTCAGACAGGTAATCTTTCTCTCAAAATCGTTCAATACTGTTTATGCATCAGTAAGTCAAGCCAGTGACTAAAATATCAGCTTCGCATCGTTTCTTTTAGTAGGATGAAAATAATCGTATTTAAATTGTGAACAAATTATATACAGAAAGCGATCAAAGAACAATCTTTCCACACAGCGCGAGTTTATCTGGACACTTGCCAAACTCGTTATGAAATCAATGACGCACGTTACTGCACAACGAAGCTCTTACTGTATTTACATCATCGTGTTTGCATTGGTGAAAGCATTAGAGTGAGTGCAGAAACTGCTTTGCAATGATAAGATCTTCATTCTCGCGATCAACAGACTGTCATCTGCTCAATGCTCATCACGGCAACATTTTATGTGATGGGAATAGATCTAAATACTTTAAAAACATCTCACGATTCGTTAATCTCGATAGCTGTTATAGTAAAAACGTATAATAGCAGTAGTAAAAGTATTCGGGAGAGAGTTTCACATGTAATGCGTAGCTATTTAATATGCAAGCATGTCAGCCAATCACAGCAGTGGCCGCGGTTACACTGAATCCCACAGCCAATCACAGCAGTGGCCGCGGTTACACTGAATCCCACAGCCAATCACAGCAGTGGCCGCGGTTACACTGAATCCCACAGCAGACACGCCCCTTCAAACAGAGTGTTCAAATCAGAGGCTAAAAGCAGGCTAGGAAAAATGCCATTTATTTCTAAATTATGATTATTTTTTATCTAAAAAACATACTAACATTATAAGGGTAACCCAGGAAACATTATAAAATAATAAAAAAAAACATTCTAGGGCACCTTTAAAAAATATTATATTGAATCGTTACTTGCAGTAACTCTGTGTCTCTATCCTGTCAGTGTCTGGCGACGTGTGGGAAGGGCGTGCGACACCGGCAGGTGCAGTGCATTCTGGGAGACGAGCAGCTGAGTGAGCAGCGCTGTGACCCGAGCACCAAACCCTCGGCGCTGGGCGTCTGTGAGCGTCCCGAATGTGCGTCCTGGCAGACCGGAGGCTGGAGTCCGGTGAGAAACACACCAGCTCGCTCTGTCCCGTGTGTTTGTTCAAGGAGTAGTTCACTTCAAAATGAAAATTAGCCCATGATTTACTCGCCCTCAAGTCATCCTAGGTGTATATGACATTCTTCTTTCAGAGTTATAAAAAAAATTCCTGGCTCTTCCAAGCTTTATAATGGCAGTGAATGGCCATTTCTGTTTTGAAGTCCATAAAAGTGCATCTATCCATGATGGACAGATGCACTTTTATGATGGATAGATGCACTTTTATGATGGACAGATGCACTTTTATGATGGATAGATGCACTTTTATGATGGATAGATGCACTTTTATGATGGATAGATGCACTTTTAGGATGGATAGATGCACTTTTATGATGGACAGATGCACTTTTATGATGGACAGATGCACTTTTATGATGGATAGATGCAATTTTATGATGGATAGATGCACTTTTATGATGGACAGATGCGCTTTTATGATGGATAGATGCACTTTTATGATGGATAGATGCACTTTTATGATGGATAGATGCACTTTTGCACTTTTATGATGGACAGATGCACTTTTATGATGAATAGATGCACTTTATGATGGACAGATGCACTTTTATGATGGACAGATGCACTTTTATGATAGATAGATGCACTTTTATGATGGATAGATGCACTTTTATGATGGATAGATGCACTTTTGCACTTTTATGATGGACAGATGCACTTTTATGATGGATAGATGCACTTTTGCACTTTTATGATGGACAGATGCACTTTTATGATGGACAGATGCACTTTTATGATAGATAGATGCACTTTTATGATGGACAGATGCACTTTTATGATGGACAGATGCACTTTTATGATAGATAGATGCACTTTTATGATGGACAGATGCACTTTTATGATGGATAGATGCACTTTTATGATGGATAGATGCACTTTATGATGGACAGATGCACTTTTATGATGGACAGATGCACTTTTATGATGGATAGATGCACTTTATGATGGACAGATGCACTTTTATGATGAATAGATGCACTTTTATGATGGACAGATGCATAGGCGTAATTCTATGGGGGGACAGGGGGACACGTCCCCCCCAATATTCAACGAAGGGCAATTTGTCCCCCCCAATATTTGATCATATTTGGGGCGCGTTTCCAATACAGATTTGCGCAAAACTTTTGCGATATTTTCTAAATGTCGATAAAAAACTATTGCGAAATGACGGCGTTCCATTAACCGATGTTATGCGACTAAAACGTCTTTTTTTCCTCTCGCGATAAGTCATTCCAAAAATCATGGCAACGGACGTTGGTAGGTTTATAGCCTATATCACAGCCACCGCATAGACATTATTATTATTAATGGAAGGAGACGTGTCGTGTTATCCAAGCGTTAATGGCAGGGAAAGACACGGAGTTCCTGGGTGTTTCTCCCTCATTTCTGCTCCGATGTCTTGATTTTGGCATTTCTTTGAGGTTTAGACACTGATCAATATAGAATGACTTTATTAATGTCATTATAGATCAGTGGGCTTAGAGTCCAGTAGACTATTCCTGTAATTATTGTTTCTTTTATGAATTCAATAAAGAACTCTGTCTCGTATTATGTCCAAACGGTCAGTGTACTTGCATTCATGTTTCTTATTTAACCCGTAATTGCAAAACGAAAAATGAACGGTTGTTGTATTTTTAAAACGCAAAGGTGAACACCAACATTTTAGTTTGACCTGTAGGCCTACACCAAATGCTGCACAAAAAAATAAGAAAATAAATTATATATATATATATATATATATATATGAGAGAGTGAGAGAGAGAGAGAGAGAGAGAGAGAGAGAGAGAGAGAGAGAGAGAGAGAGAGAGAGAGAGAGAGAGAGAGAGAGAGAGAGAGAGAGAGAGAGAGAGATAGATAGACGAATTTTCAGATATTTGTTTATGACTTTTTGCCCCTTTATTAAACATTTAAAATATTCACAAATTAATATTGAGAAAAAAAATGTAGATTTTACTGGTTTTCTAAGGCCAAATTAGAACCTGGAAATTATATTTTTCCCGCAGTGCTCAATGAGAGGAGCCATAACCACAGCCTACAGAAAGGTGATTTATAGGTGAGTTAGGCTATAATAAATGTGTCTGAAAAAATAACGAGGCATTTTAATTGTTTATTATTAAACTATTGTTTTCCTAAATCAGTGTCGGCTAAAAACATATCTCCATCTCCGGATGCACCTTTAGAGAGAAATGCACCTTTCATACGGATTACATAATCAGAAGGTATTAGCTTTCGATTCAAATTTGTTCCTTTTAAAGTGGACATTTAAAGCTTCAGTCTACAAAGGCTAGCCTATCAGTTCTCGCGCTTCAGTTCACGGAGACCATGAAGCGCGCCTGATTGTTTTATTTTATTTTACAAAAGCACATCGTTTTCTTGTTATTGTGAGATTACGCAAATAAAAGTAGTTGCGAATAATGTATTATTATATTCTGTATGACCAGAAATGATAGAGTATTTTAAGTTGTTTCGACTGTTGATAGGAAAATGCAAGTGTTCGCGCCCCGCGCCACCGTGCCATCCAGTGCGCGCTCCACACCCAGTCCGCACACACACTTGGATATGCGTCAAAATCTTGTGTTTATTTGTGATAATCTTAGCCCTATTATTGTCCAACCTGTATTATGAATGAAATGTGACGAATTGCTTTGTTCCTTTTTTGGATAAAAGCGTCTTCTACATATAATAAATGTTATAATAATGATGATAATTATTATTATAATTTGCGGACACGGACCCAAAACACACCGCGTATTCTAAGTCAGGTGACTGTAAATGCGCAAAACCCGTTTCCATTGCAGTTTTGCGAAATATTCCTTTTTCAAATTGCCTGAAAAACCTCCTCATGCGAGCGTAAAAACTTTATTGGGATAAACGGGAGTTTTTGCGAAATGGACGTGTTTCCATTGTGCGCATTTTCATTACGCAATTTCAATTTGCGCAATTTGAAGGGTAATGGAAACGCGGCTTGTATGATTATGCGGGCAGGGCCATATCGATGTGATTGCAAATAGCCTACGTCTTTCTTCCCAGCTCCGAAAATATAAAATCCCGGCCGGTCCATTTCCCAAATCCATTCGACTTGCCTTACACTATACTTTTGGCAAAACCTATTTCTCCTGAAATCCATGTCATGTTTTCCTATCCCTTTAGTAGCTCGTGCATCGTCAGTGAGTTAGGAAAAACCAAACAGAAAAAGAGTTAGGAGGAGCGCGGAAATTGACAGACATTTGGCACATAGGCTATCTATGAATGG